>NW_015386124.1:189977-231567 GCF_001527695.2 Protobothrops mucrosquamatus | reverse complement strand
GATGAAAATGTGCTAGTTTGGGCTATAGAAATTGAATCAATTTAAAATTCATTAACTAGATTAGTCTGAAATATTAGAAGGTAAAGAAAAATACCCTGACTTTTTCTGAAATAGTTGGATGTAACTCTAGATTATAGGGAATGTTATAAAGGGTGGTTAAACTAGAATATTACTATACAGACCATAACTTCGCTGCTGCATTATTTTCATACCAAGAGCTTTGGGAGGAAAGAATCATAATGATTTTGAGCTTCCAAAGAAAATGTGTCCCATATTTGGAGATCAGAGTAGTAGAACCTGGTGCCTTTCAGATACGAAGGTCCTGTAACTCCAACTAATACCATCATAGGCCACACTAGCTAAGAACTGTAGGAATATCAGGTGGGGAAAACAGTATTAGAATACCTAAAGCTCATAGATTCAGTATATATATATATATTTTTATTCACAAGGCAGGTTTAATTGGAAGCTCAGAGGCATATATGCTCTTCTTAAAAATTCATCGAAGATTTCTGGCAAATAGTTTCAATTATGAGCATCCACAAGAAAGGCTAAAGAATCTGGAGAACCACTGCCAGATGCTAGTTTACAGATCCGAGCTAAAGACAGATAGTCTTCATTTAGCAATTTACAGACTACCAGTAAATTGATTATCTAATTTACTATAATGCTAAACATTGCAATAACTCAATATACAGCAAGATTAGTTTTTGTATCAGCTGAATCCCAATCCAGCATATCATCAATTATTAGGATCTCACTTTTGCAGTCTAGCATGCTTAGTTATTTGGAAATTGCCAAAGACAGGTGATGCTACTGCTGAAAACATCCATGCGGAGGAAGAAAATACTGAGCTGCAGATGTTGCTAACGCAGCAAGGGTTTATTGTCATAGAACAGCGGTTGATGCACAGATGTTGATTATTCAACACAGAAGGCCACCCACATGTTGCTGTGTGCATATCTGCCCCTAATTTGTAGTGCCTTTCAGTTCATAAATTAGGACAGTTGCTGCAGAAAAGCAGATGGAGTAAAGCTGTGCTTTGATTGCCTTCATATTTGTATAAGCTGTATATCACTATGACTGGCTAATGTGCTTCCATACCAACCAGTCTCTCTTCTCTGAAGGCAGAACTGTTCAAACATTCTGTCTTATTTATACTGTATATGTTTTTCTTTTTCCATAAGAGAGAAATCCTTGGAGAAAAGTGATGCAGTGTTTAACCTAAAAACTAAACAATTGTCAAAATTGCTAAAAAGTACCACTGTAGATGTAAATACAACTGGATAATTCAAATAAAAGTGTTTTCCTAACAATTTGTTGAGCAACAGTGAAAAAGATGAACCTGTGTAGAAATTCGATAGGGAAACAAATTTCAAATTCAAGGGAATCCCTATCACCATCAGTGGTTAATGACATGTGTGCCTCTTCATCATATATAAACTCATATTTAAAACCAGGGAACTATTGACATGTTATTCAGCCAGCAACTGAGATGATGTAAGTCAGCAGCTTCCAGCCTTTTGGGCACCAGGGACCAGTTCCGTGGAGGGAGGTTTTTCCGCGGACTGAAGGAGGCGTAGTTTTGTATGCTGCCTGCATCCCACGGATGGGGCTTTGCTTGTTTGTGCAGCCCAGTTTCTGGCATGACGCAGACCGGTGCCGGTCCACAGACAGTGGGGTTGGGAACCCCTGATGTAAGTGTCTAAATGAGGCAGGGATCTATCAAAAAGGAACTTCAAGATTCAAAGTTGTCATATGGCTCTATTATCTCTCATCTGACCTTGATCTTCTTGGATGCCTATTGTAATTAGATGTTATAGCTTGGTCTCAAAGATTCTGTGTTATTATTAAGAGGAATGAGATTTAAATTGAAACTGCTTTTTCATACATCTTCTTGGACATTATCTAATCCTCCTAGCCCTGTAAGTAACAGTAATAATAAAATAACATACTGTAGGTGAGGTAGCCCGAGAAGGAAAGAGAATGAGATTTAGTCAGTGAACCTCATGCCAAAGCCAGAGATTTAATCTTTTGTCTCTTGGATTGACAAAAGCAAAACATCACCTTACTTCCAGGTCCTCAAAAATGCCTTTTTCTCCCATTTTTCACAGATGCAGATTTATTTCTACAATCCCGATGACTTTGACAGCTTCGGGACAGCCATCCAAGAAAAAAGGATCATAGGAACCATGGCTGTGTTTTTTCAGGTAAGTTATTTCGTGCCCGTTCGTCTTTAAGCCAAGTGGTAAAGTTCTCCCATCCCCCTTCCATGGTTGTTGTTGTTATTGTTTGTTGAATTGTTCCTCACTTAATGAATGCATCTGTTTTCTCACTTACACCTGTCTAAATGAAGGATATTTCATATTGTCTGCTCCGCAATTTAAAATGTAAATAAGTGTTTTTCAGAAACATAATGGAAACCTTTGCATGAATTATTCTGATTTTTATAGCTGCCTGACTGGTGCACAGATTGGAGAGCACATTTATCATAAAAGTTACCTTGCTATCAGAGCACATTGCTCAGGTTTGCAGAATATTAACAGGCCAGTTAAGCTGGGGGAAAACTTTAAATTTGGTTGCAACTTATTAATCAACATTATCAGTGCTTCTCCTCTCAACAGCCTTGCTCCCCCCCCCCCAATGGCATCTTATTTCTAAATTTGGTTTCTAAATTTAGAAACAGTCTTTCTAAATTTGGTTTCTAAATTTCTAAACAGTTTCTCAGGGAAACTGTTTTTTCCAATTCGGTGAATTTATGGAACTCCTTTTTGTGATGGGTTTTTTTCACCAGACTGAATGTTCGGTGAGCTCATTTACAGGTTCAGCACACCTGAGGACTTGTTGAATTTTCCAGGGACCCTGCCTGTGATGGCTGACAGGCCAAGCCAAATTGAAGTGGTCTTCGGCTCCTTTGTCTCATTATATTGGAGAAATGGTTTTCCTTTCCTGACTTAAAGGATAAATTGAGGGGAAAGTGATGGCTTGACTTTATTCCGGAAGGCTGCCACATATAAACGATATATCTTTCAGTGTGAACAAGGAACCTCCAACTATTTTATGTGAAATGTAGCTGTCTCGTTATATCTATATCTGTTTCTCTATCAATCTGCATTAATCTTCAGCGCTAGCCTAAGGGCTATGATGGGAGAGTGCAGTAATAAAAAATGTGCTAAGATACAGGAAAGAAAACATACAACATGACAAATACAGTTTTTTCCTGAAAGATTATGATTTTGGAGAAACTACTATGCGTACAACCATTCTGCTTTCTCATTTAAAATCTGGAGTATTTTATACCTATTTGTTTATTTAAATTATCTACATCCTGCCTATCCTCCCACAGAGATCTAAAGATCACGCAGCAAAATATAGAAATATAAAGCAATAAATAGTAGCAGAGAAACAAAACACAGTGGCTGTATTGACACCACACACATGTAAATCAATTGGCTAACGATGTAGCAGCTGCATTTGCACAATGTGGTAAACTTTATTATTATCTGGATTACATTTTTTTATGGTTTAATGCATTGTGTGAAATCCTTGGTTAATTTATAGTTCCATGTATTGCATAAACCCAGGAAAATGACTTATTTCAAGATCCTGGCTAGATATGCTGCATATGTGCAGCCATTGACAAAGTCAAAACCGCAATTTGATAAAAACAGCAAGAGTGTTGTACATGAAAAGAGACTGTCCCCAAAAGAAACATCTTCACAACTTCTGGACGATTGTTAGCAAGGAGATGAGTTCAAAAGCCTAAGTGCAGTTCCCCCCCCCCCCCAAGACTCGGTTCCTAGACCTCAGGGCCTTGGGGGACATACCAGAAACCTTCCCAAAATAACCTCATTCATATAAGGAAAGGTATGGTTCTCATCCTGACCACTGGGCTATTTGTTCTTTGTCTGCATAATCAAAATCTTCAAGTATCAGCAATCCTCAATTCACAGCCACAAATTTATTTATTTATTAAATTTATATGCCTCCCATCTAAAGGTTGAGTGACACTGGGTAGCTATTTGGGACCAGAATTTCTGTCGTTAAGTGAGTTCGGTGAATCACGCCTGATTTTACGACCTCTTTCGCCAGGATTATTAAGCAAATCATTGCAGTCAAGTGATTCCTGCCATCATTAAGCTAACCTGGCCTTCCCCCCCCCTTGACTTTGCTTGTTGGTGGCTGGTTGGGCAGGTGATCACAAGTGGTCACGTGACCCTGGGATGTGCAAATATGTGCCATTTGCCAAGCTTCCAAATTTTAATCACATGACTGTGGATATGCTGTTGAGGACTGGTTGTAAGTCACTTTTTTTCAATGCCATTGTAACTTTGAATGGTTGCTAAATGAAAAGTTGTAAGTCAAGGACTACCTGTATGCCCATACTGTAATTCTACCCAAATTAAGACACAGCCACCCCGGGCAGTGTACAAAAAAACTCCAATCCTTCAGTAAGAGCAAAAGAGCTAGTAAACACGCACTTTTGCCTACAGTGATTTTCTGTACCTTTCTACTTGCATTGCTGTAGAGATTCCAGTGACGGAGAGATGCCAGAGCATTTAGCTGTATTTGTCTGAATAAAAAAATAATGGAGTTTTCCATTACAGCTTACTATCCCTAGAGCTCATTATCTTAGGATTCAGTATCACTGAACAGCATGCTGTATAATTGTCTAGAAAAGTGGACCTGACCTTTGCTCAGAATTTGATTTTAATGTGTTTTTGTTTGTTTGTTTTTTTTTTGATCAGCTGAATTAAAAATAAGCAAACTTGATGTGAAAACTGCAGGTTTTAACTGGAAAGAAAATCTCTGACTCAATTAATTCAGTCGTGGTTAAATAAAAGTATTTTCATCCATAGTATATATATATATATATATTTGTGTGTGTGTGCATAATAACATTTGAAATATTGCCAAATATTATATATATATTATACACACACACACACACACACACACACACATATACACACACACCCAATTCTTATAGGAAAGGAACCAGCAAACATGAACTGCCCAGATAACTTAAAAATAGTTATTACAATCAACAGGCAACATGTTTTTCTGATGTAAATAAGATTATATTTTATTTCCAGAACTTCTCCTTTATTTAAAGTAGTAAATACTTGTTTGCAGGAGAGCATGGAATGCTGTTTTTATGTTCATCTATGCCTCTCCTTTCATTCTGTAACTAGCCTGTTCAACAGATGTTAGGAGAGATCATAAATGTTTTCCTAATTGTTCAGGGCTCTAATCTATATTCACAAGAGAGTTTTTTGAGCTTTGATCTCAGTTGCTATGTAATTTTGCTTATTGTTCTTTTTTTTTTTTTTTTTTTTGGTCCTAATCCGAAGGATTGTTGCAAGATGCCTGGGGTAGAAAAGCAATGTTGTCCAAATGTTTTATATCACATCAGCTCCCAGGGAAAAGTCAGCATGGCTAATATGAAGGGATTGTGAGAGTGACAATCTCAGCCTTTGAAGGACAAAAGATTTTGCACCTGTATTATACTTGGCTGCACATGCCAGAATGCATGTGTTTGTTAAAGCATCAACATACATAGCAAACATTTTGGGCTCAAAAATGTGTCAAAAATTTAGAAAATGCCCAACTTGTGGCACAAGCACACAAACACATACTGACAAAAGAGAAACAATTTATAAGAATGTCAGTTTGGTCTAGGGGTTAAGGCACAGGCTAGAAAGCTGAGATCCTTGAGTTCAAGTCTCGCCTTAGCCATGAAAGCCAGCTGGGTGACTTTGGTCCAGTTACTCTCTCTCTCTCAGCCCAACCTACCTCACAGGAGTGTTGTTGTAGAGAAAATAAGAAGAAGGTGTTGCATATATTCATCACCTTGAGTTATTTGTAAAAAATAATAAAAGTAGGATGCAAACAAACAGAATTGTTTTGGATGGGCAGCATATAAATTTAATAAATGCATAAAAAACTTACATAATTGTAAATATTTTTCCATTTATCTTTGTCTGAGGAAAAAAATGTTTATCCAAGGCAGCTCTGGGTTACACAAGGCCTGGAAACTTCGGAGAATGCTCTTGTGTTTCCTTGCAATCTTCGAAAGAGCAGGAAAGCACACCCCATTCCTGATTGCTTTTTTGGAGGCTCCAGAGGCCGTGCAAGGCCAGGGCTTTCTCGGGCGACTTCCAGAAGGCCCAGAGACCATGTGAGAATACACCACATTCTCATGCAGCCTCAAGCACAATTATCAAAAATGACATGGCATGTCACTTGTGACATGTGTGTCATAGGTTTGCCATCACTAACATACATCAACAAACAAACTTTCTGATAGTTAAATGGCAGGAGAAAAACACTGCGCCGTTTGAGTTACAATAAAATGGAGTAGAAACTTTATAAATATTTTAAAATTCTGGTAGTCCGTGAGAATTTATATCTTTTCTGAAACAATTTAAACTCCGTTAGTTTTCTGTTTGGTAATCTGTACTTAAGAACAGGGGTCCCCAAGCCCCGGTCCGTGGACCGGCACTGGTCTGCGGCATGCCAGAAACCGGTCCGTGCAAACAAGCAAAGCCCCATCCGCAGGATGCAGGCAGCACACGAAATCACGCCCCCTCCAGTATGTGAAAAACCCCTCTCTCCATGGAACTGGTCCCTTCTGCCCGAAAGGTTGGGGACCTTTAGAAGATGCTAGCTGGGAGGGGTTTTTTTCAGAAACAAATCAAAATGCAAGCAAATCATGTCATGATCTTTCTTCCTTATTTTACGTTTGTTCTTCCCTATCTTTATATAGGACAGAAATTGTTTAAAGCATCAAACTAGAACAGGGGTAGGCAACCTTGGCTCTTTTATGACTCGCGGACTTCAACTCCCAGAATTCCTGAGCCAGCCATGCTGAGCCATGCTGGCTCAGGAATTCTGGGAGTTGAAGTCCGCGAGTCATAAAAGAGCCAAGGTTGCCTACCCCTGAACTGGAATAACAAGATGCAAGCATTATCTCTCATTTTCCGTTCATACAGTTTAGCTACAACTTGTATTTTGCCTTCATGGGGAGTTGTCACAAAGTTATCGCCCCCTACAAGTCGAATAAAATACACAGTATTAGTAGCAAGCTAACCCCACTAATTATTGGATAATGGGGCAAGAGTGAGCTTTGAATGCTCATTGTATTTGTCACGCTGTATCAGGATAATTATGATATAATTGGGCATCCTATTTGAAACTTTCAACTTATAATATAAGATGGATAGTACATTGAAAGAGATGAAAAATTATAATCACTGTTGTTCTTGGAATCTAGGAATAAGTGTACAATACTTAGTTATACAATACTTAGTTATAGCTATACGTAGCTATACTTATGATACAGCCCAGTAAAAATAACATGTCCCTGTGCTTTGTTGCTCGTTGAACTGCACACATTCATCTTTTAACTGTTTTCCTGACCAATTATTTGATTAGATTAGGAAAGACAAAGCTTTGACCTCAAGGGCATATGTGGTGTGGAAGCTTTTTTATTATTATTAATAACCTTGGACCCCACTACCCATTTTATGAACATGCTGTCTTGCCTTTTCAGATAGAAGAATCACAAAAAAAGCTGTAGTGAAAGCGTTAAAAAGGCTCAAGGCCGGTAAAACAAACGTAGAAAAAAATTGGGAAATCTCATAGCAACATCCCATGTATGATGTGGCTCCATTCACTTTGCCGTACCACTCAGACGTTTTCCCCAGCCAACTCCAAACTTTAAATTGTGGTTCTCCGCTTACCAGAAGGGTGTTCACATTTGATATTCTGTCTGACAGCTAAGATATATATTAGACAGACAATTCACTACCTGCCACTCAGTGAGAAAGTGCAACATTCTGACTAACTGCTCCGAAAGGAATTTTTTTTGAGAAGTATGATTCCATGCATCATTTTTTTTCTGTCTTATTTTGTCTCTAAAAGAACGTAAAAAGTAAAACCACGGTATAATTAAAGCAACCAATATTGAGAGTTTCAATATCACAAGGCTTTTGAAAGCTATTTTGAATCCCAAAATACATTTCTACGAGTTTGTGTAGGTATTCCCATGCTCTGGTTAGTTTCCCTTGTAGATGTTTTCTCTCCTGTGAATGGTGTGGCGTACCGACCCAAAAGTACAATTGGGTCTTAGGAAGATACTAGGAAATAAAACTTTTCTCCCTAAGCTATTATCGGTTGACTCTTCCTTCTTAACCTCGTTTTATGTGGCATGACAGAAATGTCTTAATATTGCTGAGATTCCTTTGTGATCTTTGCCCGAAAAATTGTAAACTAAAAAAATACTAGTGTTTTCCTGAGATGTCTCCCTGACTTCTTTTAACCAAGCAGATTTTTAAAAATCCATTTACTAAACTTTCGGTCCTTTCTATTGATAAAACCATTCTCAGTACTCGCTTCTGTATTTACATGCTGTATGTGTGTACATACCTGAGAGCAGGTAGGTCATAAATTAAGTATCATTCATTTGTTACAAATGCCAAGGACAAATTATATTCTGTACATCTTGCCACATAAAGTTAGTACATGTAGTCCTCAACTTATGACCATGATCAAACACATAATTATGGTTGTGCCAGTCATTAAGCAAGTCACGTGTGACTGCATCTGATTTTATAACCTTTTTTGCAGTGGTCTATAATCCGTTGTCCACAATGGGTGTTTTTTTGGCAGAAATCAGAAGTAAAAACAAAGTACATTATAAATCACAGTCACATGAGCACAGATGCTACAAACAGCTGTAAATGTGGCCAGTTGTTGAGCACCCAAAATGCAATCACATGACTACGGAGGGGTGGCCATCAGAACTTCAAATCCGGGTCATAAGTAGCTCTAAGGAGGTCTGTTGTAACCAGCTGTGAGTTGAGGACTACCTGTAATGCATCTAGGTGCTTCGCGTATTTACTAGCACTGAATAGTGGGATAGGTAGGGTATTGGCTTAAAACCACAGAGATACAGTTTCAAGGCTGGTTTCATCATGAACGTTCACTGAATGATACTGGGCCGTGCATTATCTTTCAGTTCTACCTGCCTCTCATTGGTGGCTTTTGGAATAAAAGTATAGCAGCAATACAAAATAGACCATCTTAAATTTCTGGAGGAAGGGCAGGATATAAATCTGCTGCATTAATCCACAGATCAGATTTCCTTAACCAGGTACTTTTTGGCCATGAGCCATCTCTCTGATCTTCTTCACTGAAGAAGCCAGCAAAGGAAGGATAAATGATAATGATGTTATAGTAGTCCTTTTCCCAAAAAACTGAATGTTTGAGAAGATAGGGAGGTCTATCTTCCTATGTTTTTTTTTAAACTATCATTTCTCCTTCAGTTTGATTTCAATGAAACCCTCACGGTTTGGGCTGTATTTATTTGGTTAGGCGATGTGACTATCCTAGCCTTTCTTCTTCTGCTCTCCAGTGGGCTATAACTTCCCTTGCTTCCTAAAGATTAATTCAGTCCAGTGAGAAGACATTGTGAATTCCTCCCATAGATATTTCTAATATCTCATGTTATTGCTAAGGCTATGTAAAGAAATGTAGAGCTGATATTGGGGAACATGTAAGAGAGCCATTAAGGCTTCTTTCAAGCTTTCAAGACTGATAGTCAATCCTTTGAAGCAATGTTCCTTATTGTAATAAGGGAAAGTGAAGGAATCTTGAAGCCCTGTCCAAGTTCCTCTGAAAGATGACACAAGGAATGAAGCTTCCAAGGAAGGAATCTATGTTGACTTTTTGATGAGATGACTTTTAATGCTATGTCAGCATTGATGAGGTGCATTCCAAGGGCACCCACAGAATGTCCAAGTATCCATTGATTTGGAAAGGCAGGAGTTAAAAACCTTTAAACCCAAGTGTATGGACCTATGGAAGACTTTTAATTTGGAAATTGTGGTGGACAGATCTTTTGTGTGCATCTGATTGGCTTCATTCTTGCTTGCAAGAAAGAAATTAATCTTGCCCAGCTGTGTCTGTGAGCCTTTTGCCAAGTAAGCCTTTTCTTGAATAAGGTGATGAATGTCTGGAGAGGCAAGATTTACAGCCATGCTGATGTGAAACTGACAGATATATTCCCAAAACATAAGAGGTCATCAGGTAGGAGAAATCTGTTATAATCACTTAGCTGGTAATAAGCTGCCTTGAATGCAGTGTGAACTTGCTGTGATTCACTTATGAGTAGAGTAACAAAATTATTTGCATTCATTATTGTAATAAGCCCAATTGCGCTATAGAGTAGATCAGGGGAAATGAAAGCTGAGGGAAGAATGACTTGCCTAAATCCACCTAATGTGTTTTTACCTGGGATGAGATTTAAACTCACTCCTTCCTAGCTGATGTGCTTTATTGCTCACAGTCTATCTCCTTTAATAATATCCATACGTTCTCTTTTTACCTTTAGATTCTAAATTAAGTGAGTTACAGTATACTGTGTAATTATTAGTGTCACTTTTAATAATGAAAACCCTCATTTTTATGACCCTTATTTAATAATTCAGCTTTAGTTACATAAAAGTTTTCTTGCCGAGTTCATTAGATTTCAAGGACGATTGCCAAGAGCCAAGACGCTGGGCCACATTGAGTAAATTAAAACTCACTCTAGTTTTCTTTATTTTTTATATACTGTAGTAGGGAAGGTCATGATGCACGTGGGTTTTCTGGGGTTGGGGCTTTTAATTCAGCTGATAACTCCTATAGGGCATAAATGTTATTAGATTTTATTGATACAAGATGTAGGGTAAAAACTGAGGGAGGTATAATGGGTGTTAAAGTGCTTATATATCCATCGCTCTGTTCCCTCTCACGGTAAGCAAAGTTATGCAAAACAGAGAAAGCGAGTAGGAAATATTTGTCACAGACGAGAGCCTATGGATACTGGTCTCTGCCATCTCTCATGGCTTTAATCAACTGAGGCTTTCACATAATACTTTTAATGAGACAAAGTACGTAAACAAGATTACAAACTGTTGCCTTGTCATTGTGCACTTAAAATAATTCAACCCAGCTTTTAAAAACTTATTTTAAGAAGCGAATATTAGGTTAACAAAAGAGGGATAAGCCGATAAACAGACACAATAGATGTAACAGATATAGCACAATAGCGGTTCCTTTTCTGTAAAGTGTTTTGTAGAGTTCTTGGTGCTCTTGGTTGTTTGCTTGCAGATGTTTCATTATCCAAATAGTTTACATCATCAGTGCCCTAGTTGGGTAATGAAATGTATCGAGGCAAACAACCAAGCTCAGAGAGCATCAAGAACTATTGTGTTCAGCGAGAAAGTTTATTGCCCGTATAAAGAAATGTGAAGTCTATTTGATCTTAGCTCAGAAAGCAGCGGAACCAACTGGAAGTAATTTTTATGTAAAAATCATGATTTGAAAGAGCTTGCCAAACTGCCCATCCCAAGAGAATGTTGGGGACTCATTAAAAAAATAGGAAAGAGATAGCAAATTGAGACAGGATCCTCCTGTACTCTTAACCTGGCTCCTTAAAACTCAGCTATGAGCTGATCTATAGCATCTGCTTTACAGTTTGGCTCAGATTTATTTCACTTGATTACTGACCTCAACATTGCCCTTCACTTTTGCCTTTTAATGAAATCTCATTAGAGATCTGCAAGTTTAGGAAAGAAAGAAATAGAGAAAGTCAGCTTGTGGTGTTATATTTTTGGCATCTGTGGTTAAGAGAAAAAGGTAGCAAATAAGAAAAGACTTTCAGTTATGTTGATAGAGAAACTACACGTTAGGTGCAAAGAATCATGACCATGTGTTCAGTTCCAGTTAAGCTGATTTATTGCTCATGCCTACACACAAGAATCTAATCAACTAACAGTCAGCACTAAATTGGTGATAGATAAGAGTTAATGGAATTCAGGAGGGGCTGGAATTGGACCGCTTGTGGGAACGTAACAACTCCAGGCTAATTCCTCTCTTGATTCCACCCCCAGGCTCTGCCTTTTATTCTCCTACATTATAGAGTTGCAGATACAGATTCAGTGGATAAATAAGGAGGGTTCACATATCATGTTAAGTTATAGTTTTCTTGAATTCCATTATGTGGACCAGGGTCTTTTCTGCTCAAGAGCCCTCAGCTCAACTTCAACCTGTTCTTCTTTTTTGATCATAGTGATGGCCTAATGTTTTTTCTGGACTATACTTACCAAGGCTTCTGATTGGTAGATTCCCAGGCTTCTTTATCCTTCCTACCCATGTCACACCAGTGAGGTCATGCTATGTACCTGGTTGAAAAATGGTCACCATTTAACTGTTCCATCAGCAAAGTTTAAGGACAATAAGAAAAGGAAAGCTTTACCATCATTTCTGTCACTGTAACAACAACAACAACAACAACAATAATAATAGTTGGAAGGGACCTTGGAGGTCTTCTAGTCCAATCCCCTGTTCAAGCAGGAAACCCTATACCAGTGATGGCGAACCTTTTAGAGACCGAGTGCCCAAACTGCAACCCAAAACCCACTTATGCATTGTCGGGTGCCAGGTGGGTGTGGCCCATTGGGTAGGCGTGGCCCATTGGGTGGGCGTGGCTGTGGTGGTAACAGCAGACTAGGTGGGACTAAAAAGTTCAATCAATCAATTCCAACTTTGCAAGATCTTTTTTTTCCCGCGAGAAGTTGAAATTGACTGATAGATTGAACTTTTTTTTTTTTGTACACGGTGGCGGAGGCCTAAAGTGAAAAGGTTTTATAAAACCGAGCTGATGGCCTAGGACTGGGGCGACAGCACGCGTGCCCACAGAGAGGGCTCTGAGTGCCGCCTCTGGCACCCGTGCCATAGGTTCGCCACCACTGCCCTATACCATTTCAGACAAATGGCTGTCCAGTCTCTTTTTAAAAACTTCCAGTGTTGGAGCATTCACCGCTTCTGGAGGCAGGTTGTTCCACTGATTAATTGTTCTAACTGTCAGGAAGTTTCTCCTTAGTTCTAGGTTGCTTCTCTCCTTGATTAGTTTCCATCCATTGCTTCTTGTCCTGCCTTCAGGTGCTTTGGAGTATAGCTTGACTCCCTGAGATACTGGAACACTGCTATCATGTCCCCCCTCGTCCTTCTCTTCGTTAAACTAGACATACCCAATTCCAGCAACCGTTCCTTATATGTTCTAGCCTCCAGTACCCTAATCATCTTTGTTGCTCTTCTCTGTACTCTTTCTAGAATCTCAACATCTTTGTTACATCATGGTAACCAAAACTGGATGCAGTATTCCAAGTGTTGTCAATTTCATCTAGTTACCCCTCCCTCTCAATCCTAGGTTGCAGTGCAGGGCCTGAAAGATAGAAGATAGTGTAGGCCTTATGCCAAAGAAAATCAAGACAGGCCTACCTTGGCATTTTTTTCTCACATCTTCTCCTTTCCCAGGACTTGGTAGCCATTTACTCCTATGGTTTTTACATTCCTTCATCAAAGTTATCATCTACACATCAGAAGGGAGGCAACATTCCTACCATAAGATCCCCCTAGCCCAGGGGTAGGCAACCTTGGCTCAGCTATGCTGACTCAGGAATTCTGGGAGTTGAAGTCCATGAGTCATAAAAGAGCCGAGGTTGCCTACCCCTGCCCTAGCCAGTTGGACTTAGAAGCATTTGCGATAAAACGAAGTACAGCAGACAAACCAGACCGTGTCACATGAACCAAGTTAGAAAACTCTATTTTTGATGCATAGCAAGGAAAAATGGAGAGTCTGCCTTCCCAACAGGTTGGGGCAGGTATAAATAATGTCATGTGTTCCTGCTCTCAAACCCCCCCCCCCACACTCAGGCTCATATTCTACTTTACTCATCGAAACTAAGCCCTTAAGTTTGATCTCATAGTCGTTTACCAATGCTACCCCCTAGGGATGCTGTTGTAGGAATAAAACTAAAGGAAAATTCTCACATAAAGCAGCTTTTGTGGACATTTCAGTTGTATATCATTTCTGTCACATAAATTGTTATCTTTCTTCAAAATGCTTTTTAATTATGATAGCATTTGTTGTTAATTGATATGCTAACAATATACATTTAGTATTGGGGGGTCTATGTTAACATTGTCCTCTGCTTCTTTGACTCCTTTTTTCCCCCAAGCAGCCATGCCCTTTTATTTTATTTTGAAATGTTTTTTTTATTGTTCATTGCAAAGATACTCTTTTCATTTTTCTCAGTGCTGGGAAGTGAAGCTAGCAGTAGAATATTTATAGAATCTATTGATGTTCATATTTAGAATCCATTGATTTATTACCCTCTGAATTAAATCAGCTTTGCTTTTAATAGAAATGACTTTTGTGTTCATTCAGCAAAAGATATTCAATTGGGTAGCCAAGAGTTTATGAGTACGTTTCATTACCAGACTTTCACAAATAATACTTGGATAGCTGATAGGTACAAATTGTAGTAGTCAGTCACAGCAATCGTATTACCTTCGTCCCAGTGAGATTTGGGGGATGATTGATAACTGGAGTGCCTGCTGATCATAATGATTGGAATAAAAGAAATTAGTTAGGCACTCCCTAACAATGGCAGGCCATGATGTTTTTTGTGTTTTATACCTTACCATAAATTGTATTTCTTGTCAGTTTAAGAATTTGGGGCTTGGTAAAAGAAATGTACTTTTACTGTATGATTTTTTTAAAAAAAAAAAAAACACCAATGTTTGTATTCTTCTCACGTTTGGGAAAATCCAAAATAAATAAATAAATATGTCATAGTAAGATTCGAGTAAAGAAAAATCAAAAGCTTAATTGAACAATAGGGAATGTCCTGGCTTGTGATTTCTCTGAAAAGCAGATATGTTGGAAGTGGATCCATGCTGGATGATGATCCAGGAGTAGAGACTCTTCTAATATCCACTTCTTACTCTTGGCCCCTTTTTGATCTGGGGCTCTGGATTCTTTTTCCTAGCCTGAAAAAGTAGGAAGATTCCTGCCTTAAATTATATTCATTTGTTTTGAACCCTTATAAACATTGTTGCTTAGTCAACCAAATGAAAAGGCATGTTTTCCAAACTAATTTGGTTATTAATAGGATGTTTTGTATTCTTGCGCCAAACTTATGCCAGTTCCTGGAAACTTGGCATGGGGAATAAATACTATAGATTACACATCCGTGACATTTATATACATGATTCTGATTCTGATGTGATTTATTTTTAGAAGATTTTAATACTTTCTCTTTGGCAGGAATGAAGGAGTCAACGATTAAAAGACAATTAGTTAAAACAACCAACGAGTAAGAGGAAGCAATGCAGACAAGGGAAATACATAAGATTGGAATTATCATATACAACCAGTGAGGTCTTTCATTCCACCCCTCCACACTTCACACACAAACATACACATGCCCCCCCCCACATATATACACTTAGTATAGAGTACCTAGTTGGCATCCATGGATACTGAAACACACACACAGTGAGCTTGGTTGATTCATGGAGCTATGCTTATTTTCCTCCTTAAAACTTTTTCTTCTGCTTTTCTTTGAGTTTTGCTGACCTAAAGGAGGCCTATTGCATTTTGGTTGCATAAAACATTTCCTTAGAGCAGGGGTCTTCAAACTTGGCCCTTTTATGACTTGTGGACTTCGACTCCCAGAATTCCTCAGCCAATGTGCCTGTCTGAGGAATTCTGGGAGTTGAAGTCTACAAGTCATAAAAGGACCAAGTTTGAAGACCCCTGCCTTAGAGAATGAGTTCATTCTTAGCCTGGTAGTGGCTGATACCCTGAACTCATTCCAATTCTTTGTAGGCATTAACAAGACTCTCTTCTTGTTTTATCTGCAACCATGAAAATGAAAACTAATTCTGTTTTCCACCTGTGTAATTCAGATATTTCAGGTTAATTACTACGGTAATTATAAAATACATCCAGTTTATATTAATAAAGGTTTGGTTCGGTGGTCAGAAATTGTCTTTTACAGCCAATTATGGATGAAAGGGTATTTAGAAGTACGGTTGGTCCTCAACTTACAAGCAGTCACTTAGTGACCATTGAAAGTTGTGATGGATCCTGCAAAAAGGTACTCACAACCCACAACCCAGCAGTGACCTTCCCCTCCCCAATCAGTCACATGACCACATTTGGGGCTCTCAACAACCCACATTTATGGGTTTGCGATGTCTCGCGGTCCTGTGACAGTGGTTCATGACTTTTTTTTTGCCAGAAACTGGCATTTACTTCCATTTTTGACAAAAGCCACCCATTGTGGACAATGGGTTTGTTTAACGGCTGTTGTGTTTATTTAATGACTACTGTAAGAATGGTTGTAAAATGACTCCCGGTCATTTGATGACCCACTTAATGACCAGCACAATCCACGACCATAATTACAGCTCAATTACAGTCGTAAGTTGAAGACTACCTGTAATACTCTATGAGGTAATAGCAACATGCTGTGATAGCACTACCACTGTCAATAGCACTTAGACTTATTATATACCACTTCATAGTGCTTTACAGCAGTATCTGAGATGTTTACAGTGTCAGGCTATTGTCCCCAACAATCTGGGTCCTCATTTTGCCGACCTCGGAAGGATGGAAGACTGAGTCAACCTTGAGCCAGTCAGGATTGAACTTTTGGCAGTAGGCAGAGTTAGCCTGCAATACTGCATGCTAACCACTGCATGACCACAGCTCCTATTAGTGATACTAATATTGGTAGTGCTAGATTGCAAACAAGAATATTGGAGCCATGCAATGCACTGTACAAATCTCCCAAAGGCCTCTTACGTGTCCTTTCGAATGTGATGTGGGTTGCATCTACCTCTCAATGGTCCACTCAATATTTAGTTGTAATTAGGTAGTTGCTGTTGTATGTTGTTGAATGTTTGGGGCTACGATGAGCAGTTTTCTGCGTTAGTGTTATGAAAGGTAACAAAACCAAACCATGATTTATATGGGATTGTGGTGGATATGTGAGGTCACACTGTGAGGAGTAATTTTTTTACATATCTGAAGGGAGTTGAAGAAAGCGCAGCAAGTTACAGGAAGGCAGTGAAGCATATTCTGATAGCATATTAAGAGCCTCATCTCTGAACTCTTCAGAACATTGTAATAAAAAGAAGTCAGCTTAAATGCAAGACAAAATTTCTGGGGGAAAAAAAGACCAGGGTTATCCTGTGGAGACAGAATCAAACAAGCTTTGTTTACAACCTTGTGGGCTAGGAAGGTTACTTTTTGAAGGAAAAGGGGGGGGGGAAATCCAGAATAGAGATAATCTCTCCTACTATCCTTTTCCTGATTTACTCATCAATATGTTTAGCAGGTTTACATTCTTAAATCTCCATTCTTAGATCTCAGCCTCGGGCAAAATTTCTTGGAGTCCATAAAGAAGAAAATAGCAAAAATAAATATTTCTTGTGGAATGATGTTGCACACAAGTTAATCTAGACTCTAGAGAATATATTGTTTATCTGTTCATTCAACAATATTAGGAAGGGCTGTAGAAATTAGAACTGACCAGCTAAGTAAGCAAGGTGTTTACATTTAGGTGCACAATGGGTGGATACAAACTGTTTTTGGTTATTATGAATAGTCAACAGAATACAAGAGGCTAGCCCGCTATTTATTGTCTAATTCCGGGTTCCTTCTTCAAATAATCTGGAATTGGGCATTTCGCCTCCATTCTTGGTTGGGCCTTACTATTCAGAAATAGTCTTCCAATGGGAACTATGTTATATGGGGGAGTGATCTTTGAAAAAGTAACTCCATATTAGTAATTATCTTAGTAATTGACATGCATTGAAGTTTGAGTAAATGAAAGATTTAGCCAAAGCCATGCTTTTTCTCCATCAAAACTGAACCGAAAAAGTTCATTAAACCAAACGCCAGAGTGTTGTACCATTAAATTCTGTGTATAGTAAATAGTCATTTGACTTTAGCCAAAGCAGAAAGGATGAATTGTTATATCTCACTTTAAAGCACCAGAGTATATTATTTCCTAATACTGTGAAGCAGATTCAATATGTGAACTACTAAAGAATTTGCTTTATGTGTTCTGATTCTCTCAACTTAGTTGCATTGAATGATTCATATCCATGTATAAGAATGGAAAAAGCCTTCTTTTTCCCTACACCATGGATACTTTCACATATTTCGGACATGTAAACTTCTTGTTTTGGTTTGGGTTTGGGTTTTTCTAATTTGGTTTGGTTTGGTTTGTTTTCAGCTTAAATGATGAAGCACCAATCTTCACTTTCTAATGGGGTGTTATCTTGCTTGTCTCTGTCTCTCTCTCTCCTTGGCAAACACAAATAGCATTTAGCAAAGCAGGGAACACATATTCTTATCTCTCTAATGCAAGATCAGAGGATGCTTGTGAATTTTGTGGGGGCTATGATATGACAGAGGCCAACATGTTTCCTTATTCCCCTTATATGTCTCTCCTACAGAATTGTATGTGACTTAATTATGGAGCCTGTAGTGATGACATTACTGAAGAGGAAACAGAATCAGACAGCAACACAACATTCAGACAAAAGCTTAGAAAAACTGAAAGAGTATCATGAGAAAATTGTATTAGACAGATTACAAATAATAAAGAAAAATGTGAATGATAATAACAAACTCATTAGTTTTTAACAGTGAATGTTTCCTATCGTATGCTTTATATCTTAACTGCATTATTTCAGTTCCATTCTTAACTATTTTTATCTGCATATTAAATTGTCTTTCACAGCTTGATACACTATATTATAAAGCTTCTAAATGATCAAGGTCTCCAGCATAATTTGAAAATTCACTTATAAGGAAACAAGATTAAGGTTATACTATAGGTATATTTTTTGTTTCTATAATATCCGGGTTATAGTAGCACATCTAAATTAATCTTGTTAGGTATACATTCCCTGTATCTCTACAGCAGGTCAGATTTCAGGATAACAATTTCCCTTCCCTTTCATGTCACTAAGCAAATGGTTGCCTTTTGGTATTCCACATTCTCATAATGATGTAGTGTAGAAGAAATAGCATTTGTTTTTTTAAAAAACATATTTTTTCCCCTTCCTTGTACGCTCACATGGCTTAAATAAACACATGTTCGTATGTGATCCTTTAAGGGGGAAAAAAGAATAATTGAATTGGTGTAAAGGTGTAAAGGTATACAAGGAAAGGAGAGCAAAGACCATCCCATACATCAGCTACTTACACATAATACATATTCCATATCAGTTTTTCTCCAGACATCTACCATAGTCACAACTGGGAGAAAATAATTGGAACCTTAACAAATCGGAGCTAGAAACTTCCTCATCCACGGGTGGTTAGAGGTGCAGATCCATTGGACGAGAAGAATGTCTCAAAAGGCTGACCACTTTAACAGAATCTACTATTCCGTTTAACAGCCCATGCTTGGCATGTTCTTGGCATTGTCATCTGGGCTGTGATGATTTGGAGGCCTTTCCTGAATTTCTAGATTTTGATCTCTAGTAACTCAGTTTTTGAGATTCTACCATCTTGGGCTTAAAGATCTCTAATTATGCTTGACCCAGTTCTTCTCCATTAGTTTCAGTGTATGACAAATTGCTGTACTTTGGGTCCAAGTTCCACAACTCTTTTCCCCCCCCCTTGGACACAGCAAGGGACTGTCACATGTATTTAGCCATTCTAGCCAACACCATCCATAGTTTGCCTTTTAGTAATATTCTTGAAAGAGAAACCAGAAAGTGCAGGGTTAAAACAATAAAAGCCAGCAGTGCCAGTCTACAGAATCCCTTCAAGAAAAGCTTCAAAGATGTTGAGGTCTCCAATGACTATAAATAGCCCATGTTTGGTCTAGCACCCAGGGTCAAAAGCAATGCTTGTCCCACTCTTTTCACAGCTTACCGTAGCAAGAATAAGTGGAAGCAGGCATCAGAATTACCCATTTCTCCCTCCTTTTCCACTACAGCCTTGAAAAGAATCTTTTCAAAGTTTGCATTTTGGGTTTAGATTATCCTGTTTGCTACATGCTGTGGACCACGACAAGATTACTTTTCAGCAAACCAATTTGTTACATGCTGTGAACCCCAAGAAGGTTACCTTTCAACAAGCCAACTTGAATAAGGAGATAGAAAGCTGACAACTTTTAAAGAAACTATAGCCAATCCAAATGGAAGGATAGAGTTCAGAGAAGCACCTTAGCTGCTGCTGAGCTGTTTACAGTAGCTGCACTGTAGAACAAAAGAAAGAACACTCAAATCTGAAGCTGTTTCCAGCATGTAATGCTAGGCTACAGTTTCACAAGCTATCCAAATGATAGATATCAGGAACCATGAGTAAATATCATAGCTATATATAGTAATAACCTGATAGTCACTTGATTGGAGATAATTCTCAAGGTATACAAGTATTCAAGTCACAGGTGCGTTTGCATTTGGAGAACAACAAATAAACCTGTTTCGTATACTCGTGGTCTTTTAGTGCCCTTTGTTAAGTGGGAATAAAACAATCTGTGGAAATGTCAATGACAGAGAGAACATATTGTTAGGTCACTGAAAGAAAAAAACAAGCCTGAACATCTTAACCCTTCAAGTTTTTCCCATTTTATATAGTATTTCAGTAACACAGGACAAGAATTCTAAACCCTACATTTGAGTGGAGTAGGAGTTGAAGATGTTGTGATACAGCTAGAAGAAACCTCAGAAGATGTCATTTGTATAGCTTTGCTGTTAAAATGAAGCATGGCAGTTACTTTTCTGAGGTGTTGTTACAGAGGAACATTGTTGGACTGTTCATAAGTAGTTTTGCTTTGCATTTTTTTTTTCCTATTGACATTACCTTGACATTTTAAATAAAGGATCCATTTTGTTTCAGATAGAAGTATAAACCTAGAGTCTGGCTGATTGCTAAGAAGCATAAATGCAATCCAGTATAATTCAGGGCAATAACAATTTGGTTCCTTATAGGGAAATTCTATTATTTAGAAGGTTCATGATGAATCTGAAGGAACTTTCTTCTGGAGAACAGCCAACATGTACACATTTCCATTTACAGGTGATCCTCAACTTACACCCATTTGTTTAGTAGGCTGTTGAAAATTACAGCAGCACTGAAAAAAGTGACTTATGGCCGTTTTTCACACTTACGACCATAGCAGGATTCCCATGGTCACATGATCAATATTTAAACGCCTGGAAACTGGCTCATATTTATGACGGTTGCAGTGTCCCGGGGTCATGTGATCCCCTTTTGCAACCTAATGACAAGCAAGGTCACCAGAAGGTGAGAAAAACAAATTCTATTGACACAATGTGTGAGAGAAATTCCCTGAGGATGGGCTCCAGCACACGTCCGAAAGCTCAGAAGATAAACCTCTGGTCCCGGTGACCGACCCAGATTGGATCCTTCAATATACTTTAAGATTGCATTAAAGCGAGGTTGATGGCAAAACATTTAGGAATCTATCTATCGCATGCCGGGAAGTGCAAAACATTTAGTTGTGAACTGCTTCACGCACGAAACTACATAAAACATGTGAAACAGCTGTGGAGCACTTCATAGAGTTACACACTCAAAACCAGTTCCTATCATTTGCATTTGTGCACTGTGGCTTTCCTCATTCGTATCAAAATCAGTTATAGAACTAAAGCTGAAATTATATCATTTTCTTGGCTGCAGTAAATATGATCAATTATTAAATTTCATCCAATACTTTGTACTATTATTGACTTGCCCCATTAAAGTAAAGCCTGCAATGTTTGCCGAAGAGTCTCAGCACGTTTGTAGACTTGTCTCAAGATTGATTCCGGCATCCAAGTTTATTGCTCATTATATCTTGTGCCATAATGTCTTAAACTGTTTAATGGTTTAACATGCAGTATTTATGACTGTTTTAAATTTGTTTAATGTATTAAATGTGGCTTTAAGGAGTTTTACCCCTACTTTTTATCCATGACAATCTGGCATAATTTCATACAAAAAATAAATAACAAATAAGTAAATAATTCTTTCTTTATATCACCTCCACTTCCTTCTAGAAGAAAACCAAATTTCCAGTGCCTGAATCCACTGAAATCATCTTGACATATCCACTAATTTTTAGGCCTGCAGCTCAGACCTTAATAGTAGTAGTAGTATTCTGTTACTTAATAATTTCTGCCAAAACGTTAGATTAAAAAATAAGGACATGCTTTGTTCAATGTGTTGTGCGTTGTTGTCTGTGTGCTTGCTTGCTTCATCTGTCTCCTTGCCATACCACATGTAGTGTCTCTGAATGCCTCAAGGGCTATATCCAAAGAAGACATTAGTAACTGGGGCTAAATTTAATTTAATTTAATTAAAGTAAAGCAATGTCTGCCACTGTGAGGCAAGGTTTTTTTTTCTCAGCTCAACCCACAAACTAAGCCCATAATGACGGAAAATAAATGCCTCCTCTGCGCAAATTCCTAAATCCCAGAGACATTTTTCAATGGTCTTTGCAAGGTTTTCTACATCTACATTATTTGCTGTGTGCATATCTAAAAAGCAAATATTCCTGAAAAATACTGAGTGGTTACAATTAGGAGATTTTGTTAAAAAAATTCTTGTCAGAACTGCCTTCTGTATTTGGTGAATTGTTTTAAAAAACAAAACATCAGAACATTGTGATGGCTGCTTTTGAGTGGCACCAGGGCTGTCTTTTCCAATGCAGTTGATATGGTGATTGGCACTGGTGTAGTCCTCATGAATTTTTCCTAGGTGTATGATTATCTTGGAATATTCTGTCTATCAGTTTACTGATGAATCTGTTATTCACAGCAAAACCCTGAAAATCTAGTTCTATATTCATCGCTCTGTCTGCAATTGGATTGTATAGACAGGACAAAAAGCCCATAATTTGTTGGATATGTTTTAAACTTTCTGAATTTTTGCACTGGTCCGGTGGTTAACCATATCCATATTTAAATTTAAATAATAACATTCACCATCAGGTATTGAGAAGCAACGGCCATATTTCACAAAAGGTACACTTGTTTCTTTTACTAGGTGACTTTATAGCTCTCTTATTCCCGGCACAATACAAGGGATTCAATGTAGTTTCGCAGTATTATTGTTTGTATTGTGCAATAGAAAAGATTTGATAATAAAATGCAGTTTGTGATTTTAAAAAATGGCTATTGAGTAGAACCCTTAAGTGGCTTTTGAAAATAAATTCCTGTTCTGAATATGCAGGAGCCTTTTCTTGGGCACATATGCCATTTTTGAAAATAAATTTATTGTTCTAAATAATAAAGGCCTTTGACTGGCGGCGGCATTTAAACTAATGCTCACTACATGTTCCAATTCCTCAAGGCTAAGAGAAAATCTTGTTTTACCAGATTTTGATGGCCAGGGACCAATTTGCATGGCGAGTTGTTTCAAACTAATGTAAAAAGGTGATGCCATCCAATTCAGCGGACTTTCTCCAATTGCAAACACTATCTTTCCTCAGTTAGTTTATTAAAACAAATGTTCACCATGTCTATCAGATCTTAGCTACTCTCATCTCATTCTTCTTGCAATATTGTCACATACAATTACCACACATCTTGTATTTGAAGTGGGAAGCCCTCTTCTACATGCATTGAACGCACACATCAAGCCTGCCTGTCAGACGCTTTCACAGAGACATCAAGCAGTGATGACCTTTCTAATGAAAACTGGCTGAGGCAGGATTGTATATATGTTTATCTGTGGTATATTGGCTATGCATTTTGCTCCATACCTTGGCTTCTGGGAGAGCCAGAGATTTTTTCCCCCTTTCCTTCTTTTTTCTTCTTCTTCTTTCCTTCAGCAAAGTCCATATTCTGGACAGAGAGGACCGCTGGTTTGAAAGAGGGGTCAAAGAGGCCATCTTCATTAAGATCGAACAGGCCTCTCTCAGCAGAGGGGGATGGATACGACACCATCTATCTCCTGTTTACAACACAGGCCTTTCAGCAGCTCCATAAAGGCTCCACATCCATTTGCACAATTCAGGTGTCCCTGAGGGCACAGATAAACCTCCAAGTGGCCTCAAGCGACTCTCAGAAAGAGTGCTAATAACCAGATGACTGCAAAGAATATAAATCCTTCCATTCTCCACCATTCAGTCAGAACTGAAGAAGCTTCTCGGATGAGAAGTGAAATGTCTTCAAGCAAAACAAAGAAAATCCAATTGCCTTTTGAAAATTTTTATTTGGGACAATACCTTTATTAGATTTCAACATCAAATATTAAAATACAAATTAACCTAAGGAGAAGGGAATAACAAAACAAAAGTGACCAAATATAACAAAAGTACAGAGATATTAACAATATAACCCACCTTTCTCTCAATTTAAACAAATAACATCAATCTATAAAATATATTTTAAAAAATGGTCAATGTGCTTAAAAGTCATAAAATGTTCTTCTCTTAATTTCATCTAATAAATTATCTAATTTATTAGAATAATAAATCTAATAATTTCATCTAATAAATTATCAAATGTAAATATGCTTTAAAAAAAAAGCTATAATATTTCTCTGGTCAAATCCAATTTAATCCTCAAATCCCAAAGTCAAAATTCTCTCCTTTCCTTCTTTTGAAATGAGGATCAAACATCTGAGGATCACAATTCATCTGGAGACAAATTCCCAACTTATTATTTATTCATTTATTAAATTTCTATGCCTCCCATCTCACTAATACAGTAAGTCTGGATGGCGAGTCTTCTTGTCCTATTTGCAGATATTGGTCAAGATCTTTCTAAGCCTATTTCTTTACTCACAAACTGCAATTGCTGCAGACTAGTACTAAACCAATAGTGCCTGAGTTGTTGGGTTTTTGCTCTCAACTATTGAGAGCAACTTTCTTGGCTTCAGTTCTCTTATCTATTTACTCTGACTTCATCGTACTCAATTCACTGTAACTGATGCTGGATTTTATGGGTTCCTCAGATGCTATATTTACCTTTCGAACCCAGAGAAAAAAATAATTTCTTCAATCTGAATCACTTGTTTCTGATCAAGGAGAGAAATTAAAGCTGTCAAACTAGAGTAACCATTTAGCAATCTCTTAAATTAGAGTAACCATTTAGCAATCTCTTAAACCAAATTATTGTAGTTCAGAGATTTCTAATAGGGTCTAAATCTCAATTATTCTTCTCTTAATCACCATAATAGTCTATTGGCTGTCTCACATTATGCTATAAACCATGGACAAGTCCCAGTGTCTGACCAAATTCAAATTATGACTTTATTTGAAATATATGCCTCATCATTGTTTCAGGACTGCACCTAGATATATGAACTTGTCATATTAAATTATTAAATATTAAAACTGTACCTAAATTAATTACATCCAGAGTTGCCTAAGTAATGCTAGTAAAATATCACAAGTGTCTGTGATGTTCTTATTTGTTTCTCTCTCTAAACAGCTGTATTTCATCTTATAGTTAACCTGTTTCTCTAGTCCCCATATTGTATAGCCATCCTTGCCTTTTCATACTAGTTCCATTCCATTTTTGATAACTCCTGAATTCACCAACTTCCATATTTAGGACTCACAGAAATAATCTTATATTAGGGCAAGAATGCATGATTTTTATAACTCTTTAAATGGTGTGTTGAGTGATGGGGAGACAGACAAAACTACATTTGGTTTCATTTGCATTAGATTTAATGAAAATTGAATATAGTTCATACGATTATCTTAAGATTCATATTTATTTAAGGATATTCCCATTTTGTCACACTGAAAATTATAATTTGGTACGAACTTTGGAATTCTCAAGCCTCAAACTATATATGTCTGTAATAAGACATGAGTCTAGCGACTAAACTATTACTTATTGAACAATGGTTATATTTGAACAAATACTAACAATGTAGTCTGTCACTCTGAATTCAAGCAACTGAACTGTTTATTTCTCAGTTTAACAGCTCTCCATTTGATGAAGCACAGTGGAAAGTAATGCCAGTTCTTATGGCCATATGATTAGTGGGTCCAGAGTTATGGTGATTTTGTGTAAAGCTTCATGGACTGGTTCAGATCTAAATGCAGGCATTACAAGAGAACAGAAATTTGGAAGAAAGGCATATAAAGAAGGGATACATAACATAACATTGAATTATTACACTGGCTTGGGTTATTTATGAATGGTGTATGCCTACTTGAATTTGAATTTTATTTTGAAAGGGGCAGAGAACTGGTGATTGAGAGAAGATCGGCCTCTAATTGCCGTTGGATATGCCAAAGAAAAAGGGCTGTTTTTGCACTTGTGCTTCTGTTCACAATCAAAACATGTTTTTGGAATGATTTGTTTTGAGAGCTCATTAGCTGAATGGCTAAGTAGCTGCGCTGTGTTAGTTATTAGTCTTATTATCTGATTGCCTTAGAAGGGCAGAAAAGAATAAACAGCATTTACATTTGTACATTTGGAAAATGCTTCCAGGATATTATTTCAGCAATCATGCCAATAAGGGAAAGTAGGTTTCTTTTGTTTATTCTTAGCTATATGATTTGTCATGTTGTAACAGGTAATGAAAGCAATGAGAAGAATACCAATTAAAACAAGGACAAAAACAACAACAACAACAACAACAAAAAACAGTATCAAGTGCCAGGAGTGAATATCAGACAAACATACCTTTCCCCCAGTCTACCTTGCCACAAATAACAAATGCAGTGAGGTGAAGGTCGAGAAGGGAATGGGGGCTCCAACTTCATGCATTTTTTGTGTACCCTGTTGCCTGTCTAGAGCAGTGTTTCTCAACCTTGGCATCTTTAAGATAGGTGAAAATTCAATTACTTGAGAATTTTGTGTATTGCAGTCCATCTGTCTTAAAGTTGCCAAGGTTGAGAAACACTGGTGCAAAAGGAGCTCTAGATGGCTCAGTGGGGCATGCTTGCATAAAAAGTGGAAAGTTGAACAAAAAAACTATCCCATACTTCCAGGTTCTGTAATACGTATTTATTTATTAAACAAATTTATATAGCTGTCACACATACTGTAGGTGATTCCAGGTGGCTTGCAACATTAAAAAAAATCCATATGAGAAAAATTACCCCAGACCCCTCATGAGAGCAACCACACAAATAATAATAATAAAGTTGGAAGGGACCTTGGAGGTCATCTAGTCCAACCCCTGCTCAGGCAGGAAAACCTATACCATTTCAGACAAATGGTTGTCCAGTCTCTTCTTAAAAACTTCCAGTGTTGGAGCATTCACAACTTCTGGAGGCAAGTTGTTCCACTGGTTAATTGTTCTAACTGTCAGAAAATTTCTCCTTAGTTCTAGGTTGCTTCTCTCTTTGGTCAGTTTCCATCCATTGCTTCTTGTCCTGCCTTCAGGCGCCTTGGAAAATAGCCTGACTCCCTCTTCTTTGTGGCAACCCCTGAGATATTGGAACACTGCTATTATGCCCCCCTCGTCCTTCTCTTTATTAAACTAGACATACCCAATTCCAGCAACTGTTCCTTATATGTTTTTAGCCTCCAGTCCCCTAATCACCTTTGTTGCTCTTCTCTGTACTCTTTCTAAAGTCTCAACATCTTTTTTACATTGTGGTGACCAAAACTGGAAGCGGTATTCCAAGTGTGGCCTTACCAAGGCATTGTAAAGTGGTAACACTTCATGTGATCTTGATTCTATCCCTCTGTTAATGCAGCCTAGATCAACCACTTGATTGACTGTCTCCATTTGTCAGACCTGCTGATAAAACCACAGGGCATTTCAGAAGAGCAACAGGGTGGCAGCCAACTGAACTTCATGGAGAAAAATATTCCATAAAGAAGGGGCCACCACAGAGAAAGCCCTTTTTCATGATCCTTTTACAGGTAATCCCTGAGTTGTGAGCGTTCCCTTAGCGAACGTTCAAAGTTACATGATAAACGCCCTTTAGTATTTACGAGCAAATCTCGAAATTACGAATGTAGCCACACCACGGCAGTCATTCACCCTTACGAACGACCACAGTGGCACTGCAACATTCACCCTGGTTATTCCCTCCCTCCCCACCCCCGCCCCGGGTCTCCCTAGGCACTAGGCCTTCAATACTCACCCTGCAAAGATCAAGGTCCTTCACTTTCTTAGCTGCTCCAGGCCTTCGGTGCATTTGCAGAGAATGGAGATCTAAAGTAATGCAAGATCACACGAGATTAGTGGTGCGACATCTCATGCTATTGATCTCGCATGATCTCATGTACTTTAGGCCTCTGTTCTCTGCAACAGAGAACGGAATCGAAGCCGGGGAACATTTCTGCATGCCTCCAGAGGCTGGATCTGGGTACCGGAGGCCTTTCCCAGGCCGCTGCCACTTGGATCTGAGGCTGGGGTATGCTTCCATGTGCCTCCGGAGGCTGGATCTGGGCATCTGAGACCTTTTCCAGGCCACTGCCGCCCAGATCTGAGGCCAGGGGATGCTTCCGTGGCCCTGCAGAGGACTGATCCGGGTGTCTGAGGCCTTTTCCAGGCTGCTGCTGCCCGGAAATGGCCCTCTGGAGGGCCGCAGAAGGGTCCCCGGGCCTCAGATCCGGGCAGCAGCAGGAACCGCAGTAGAGAGGAGACGGATCTTTTTTAAGGTGAGTCTGGCACAGCATGAAGGGAGGGGGAAGCATGAGGTATCTTAGTGGGATGGGGAGGACTTAGGGGCCTGTTCCATCACAGGACTACCTATACTTCATAATTTGAATCTTTTTTTTTTCTGTTCTGTTCTGTTTTTCTGTTCTGTTTACTCCCCAGGTTAATAAGGGTGATTTTCAGTAGATGCCATGAGAGAATATCTCTCTTAGGCTCAGGAACTGCTGTGAACATGCAGTGGATATTTTGAAATGCAAACCCCACTCCCCCAATCTCATCCAGGAAGTCTTAGGAAGATTGCATCAGTTCTGAATAAAATTACTTAGAATATTCACCTTATCAAAAGTATACTAAAAAGAAAGCCCCATTTCATTCTGGATTCTAATTCTTTGGGCCAAGAATAATTGTTATAAAATGCAGTTGTAACATACTATCCATATATACTGTAGCTATCAACAGGCCCAATTGCTTTTGTTGTGTGGAGGCCAAACAACTTTTCTCACTTAAGTCCTTCTTGTGGATCTGCAGACATGTATTTGCAGTGCTCCATAAATTGTTATAATTGTTACTTAACCTTTGGAGTTGCAACAGTCATTCTTTTCTGAGGTATAGATACACTGCAATTTTCATCTCTTTGGGAAAATCATCATTAAGGACAAAGAAGCTACAGATATAGCTGGTTTCCTATCAAGAAATGTTCTTGTATTTGGCCTTTCTCTTTTTTAAAAAATTGGACACATTGTAGTGACCTCTGTGAGTGTCTCTTCCTCCATCCTCTCTCAGCAAGTATTGAAAACTCTGTATATTGCTGGTGGCTGTTTTTATAATAAAGGAGACTTCATCCTGGTAAAAATGTTAACCCTTGATGTAGAGTTTTTCCAATCCAGCTGTTGGCGTATTGAGAAATGGTGCATGCTGCTGCTTAAATAAGGAGATGGTATGCAGGGAGAAAAAGAAAGCTGTATTATTTTCTTAGAGGAAATAAAGCAATCCTAGGATGTTGGAATTGCTTTGAATAAATGTTCAGTTTTCTCTCCCTGCTTTACAGCAAGAGCATTCTTTAAATCACATATTCCTGAGACACTCAGTGGCATTGTTGAACAGCATTCAAGGTGTGGAGCTTATGAAGTTGTGAATGAAGTCAAACTAACTGCTTCTCCTCCTCCTTTTACCATTATCTTATGCTGATATTTATGCAAAGATTCCAGCTCATAATAAGCTAGACTTTCCCTTATATCTGAACCATTTAAAATAGGGTTGGCATAAGACAGAAACAGGCCAAACGGTTCTGAGAATTCTCTAGCTAGATATAACACCGCCACTTTTTAATTGCAACTCAGAATCTTTGTACAAAAATCATTGCAAAATGAAAAAAGATACCGTCCAGGCTTATTGGGAGTGATATGGATGAGAGATATCTACGTCAACATCTCACTAGGTTGGAGAAATCAACAAGATTTCAGGAGATTTGATGAATTGAAAAGTTTTATTTAATTTAGGGTTCCAAACATACTGCCCTAGGAGCTTATAGGTGTTATTGTGCTTACAGATGCTTCTTTGTTGACCCCCTGCTTTGTAAGGTAATTTTCATTACCATCTGGTAACAATGAAGTGACCTATAAAGTGACCAAAACTGAATGCAGTATTCCAAGTGTGGCTTTATCAAGGCATTGTAAAGTGGTATTAATACTTCACGTGATCTTGATTCTATCCCTCTGTTAATGCAGCACACTGCTGGCTCCTATTTAAGTGATTGACCACTAGGACTCCGAGATCCCTCTCAGTTACTACTTCTCAAGGATCAGAGGACAGTAGCATGTCTTAGAGTTGTGTGATCAAAATAATGGAATCCGTGACAGAAAGCTTACAGTGGAAGAACCAGAAATTGGCTCTGATGCCTCTTTATTGGAAAGGTATTCAGTACACACTAAGCCATATTGATTGGTTTTTACTTAGGGGAAAATATAACAGTGTTGGAAGGGACCTCGGAGGTCTTCTAATCCAACCCCCTGCCCAAATAGGAGACCCTATATTGTACAAATTGCTGTCAAATCTTTTCTTTAAAACCTCCAGTGACGGAGCACTTCTGACGACAAATCATTCCACTGGTTAATCACTGTCAGGAAATTTACCCTTAGTTCTAGGTTGGATCTTTCTTTGATAAGTTTCCATCTGTTGCTTCTTGTCTTTCCCTCTTTTTTGTGACAGCCTTTTAAATATTGGAAGACTGCTATCCTGTTATCCCAATCCTTCTCTTTGTTAGACTAGACATACCTAGTTCCTGCAACCATTCATCATATGTTTTAGCCTCCAGACCCTAATCATCTTTGTTGTTCTTCTTTGCACTCTTTCTAGAATCGTTTTTGTATCATGGTGACCAGAACTGGAGCAGAACTGGAAGTGTAGTCTCACCACTGCAGTATATAGTAATATCACATCACATGATCTTGATACTATTCCTCTGTTGATGCAGCCTAAGACTGCATTGGCTTTTATAAATATATATAATATAAATATAATCTATCAGAGCTTCATCATCCAACTGTTCTGATTACACATTTCAGCTCTGAATCTAAAAACAGAAAGGAAGACCAACTTTTCTAGCCAAGTGTCCTTGTAATGTGATGTGATGTGAAATTATGAAATACTATGATTCATTCCACATTTCTTTGAGGGCTCTCAGTCCTCAAAGCAGTTTGGACTTCTCTAAATTATATTAACAAACACAATACCTTTTAAAGCCATTTTACCATCACCTGGAAAATATTTGTAACCTCTTTGACATTGCTACCTTAAATGTTCTTCCTAATGCTACAACAAGTTAATTAAATTAATACATTACTTGCTAGGAAGATCAATGCAGTGTATAGTCATTATTCTACTTAACATAGTCTGCTACGGTTCTTTTTACTTCCTGCCTTTCCAAACTCAAAGCACTTCATAAGCAAAAATCAAGAATGCAGGGGCATAACTTCAAAGTGAAAGGAGGAAAGTTTAAAAGTAGTGTTAGAAAGTATTACTACACAGAAAGAGTGGTGGAAGCTTGGAACCAACTTCCAGCGGAGGTAGTAGGTCAGTCATTAGTAACTGAGTTTAAACATGTCCATCATCTGAGAAAAAACTAAAAAATAAATGAAAAGTAAAATGAAATGGAAAATAATAACATAAAAATAAATGAATAAAATAAGCATGAATTAAAATAAACTAATAAAAAGAACACAAAGAAACAAAACAACTCAAAGGCCAGGCTCGATGGACCAATGGTTTTTTTTTATGCTGTCAGTTTCTATGTTTCTATTTAATGAACACACTTGAATGAAAACCTCTAAGGTAGCTATAGAAGCCTCAGGCATCTGCACCTTTCTATAACACATATGCATTCTCTAACAACACCTGAAAGTTAAAGAAGCTCAGAAATTCTTCTTTTGATGCTTCAATGTTTCCCTTTGGGGCATTTACCTTTGAAATGTTGCCATAGTAATAGTTTAAGTTACCACCAACAGGAAAGGATTGTTTGTTTTAACCAAAAGTCACAGCAATATTTTTCAAATGAGATTGTAGCTTATTAGAAGGGTCACTTTCCACCAGGGCCCCTCCTTTATAATTCCCTCTGCTATTTCTTGGTTTTTAAATAACAACCCAGGCACTCGGTATGCCTTACATGATTACTTGTCATTTCAACTGAGTTTCATATGCAGGTTTGCTCAAATTAGATTAAGGGGAGATTAGGTGATAAAAATGTCAGCCAGTAAGTGTCTTTTAAAAAATATTGTCAGGGACTCTGTAAAAGAAACAATATTCTCTCCTTTCAAGTTTTTTTTTTAATTAGCGTTGAGAGAAAAACCTCCAAGCAAAGAGAGGGCACTTTTAACTATGAATTCAGTCACAATCTTCAGATGATTAAGCAAAGACCACAGAATTAGTTACATTCCAAAACAGGTCATTGCCTACTTGGTTGAGGAGAAAAATGGTACAGTTATATAACTATATGGTCAATGGTTTCCTTGGGAAGGCAGTTTTTATAAGATGGTAAGAAAGCCAGTGCGGTATAGTGTAGTGGTTAAAGCACTGGATTAAGATCTGGAGATCCAAGTTCAACATCTCCAGAACATCACAATATTTTGAGCCACTTACTATGTGAAATCAGATGTGCCACTGGGAACTCTCAAAGAAAGAATGGGATATAAACATAATGCAATAGGCGAAATAAATAACCCAAAGATACAACTTCAAGTGTTCATAAAGTAATAAGTTAATTCTAATTCTATGAAGTGAAACTAGATTTCGACTCTGAAGTCCTGCCTTGAAGGCCTCATTTAGGAATTGTAGCCTGCTGGTTAATCTTTCAGCAGTAGCATTTTGAGGCTGACTCTGTTTGATCAGGAACTTAACAGCATGGCAGGCACATTCAATATTTATATTGGATATATTTATGCCATATGCCTCAAATGCTGAATTTAAAGGATCTGGTGCTATTTACTGCAGCTTAATAGCAATTGCATTCCCTGTTTCCTTGCATTAGTGAAATGACTGCTTCTCCGTTTAAAGTCTGAGAGCATCCGAGGGTGATTTCCATTGTTTTATTGATTATTGAGAATATGATTGAAACAATCTTAAATATATATATATAAATAAACAGTGATGGTGATGATTCTGGACACGCATAGAGGTAGACTAAAAGAGCATTGTTGTCCTAAAGGGATGTGTCAACTTTTGAAATGAACCTGGCTGAAGCCATGTTTTTCGTTTTCAGTTGCCCCATAGATGGGGGGAGAAGGGGAAAAGTAGTGTTGCTATTCATATCGCTAGTCAAAACAGCGAGCAGTCCCATGGGAACCAAGGTCATTCCCTCAGGTGCCAGAAAGAGGAGTGAAGATGATTTGAGAAGCCCGCCAATTGCTTTTATTGGGTAGCATGATTTATTGCATCATAGAGGGCAGGGGAATGTTTAGTTACTTTTAATCTCTGGGGAAAACTTTAGAGTTGGTTTCACTTTTGACTATGCCGATATTATGTATCCAATAAACATGTGCTTTGAGGAAACTTCAAGCCTCAGAGTTCTGTTTTATGTGGTTTCATTAGTCGGAACCTTGACAGGATGGTTGTCAATGCTGTTCTGGCCATTTTGAAATAAGATATTTATTAAAATTTGCAAATTTCTTCATAAATAGTATGAAAGGAACCTGAGATTACATAAAAAAAATAATCCAAGACGAAGCAAATCTCAGATTTACCATTCTAGCAAAGACCTTAAAAAAAAAACCTGGATTCTGTGCTTGTGTAATTCAGTCATGCTTATAGTGCAGAATTTGGGTTGCTATGTTTTGATTTTGGAATAATTTCCTAAGAGGCATGTACTACATTGCCTACCTCTGCATTGGGAGTAGCTGTACCTGTTGAATTGGCCCAATGCAGACGGAAAGGTTCATTTAACTCCTTTTTTATTAGTTTTTATTATATTTGCCTCCTTCTGAGATAAGAGTAAGAGCAAAACAAATACTAAACAAAAATTTGCCGAAGCATGAAAAACCTTATCAGTCACCATATCACAAAAAAGATGTTGAGAGTTTGGAAAAAATTCAGAGATGAGCAACTAAGATGATCAAAGGCCTGGAGACTAAAACATACGAAGAATGGCTGCAGGAGCTGGGTTTGGCTAGTCTAAAGAAAAGAAGAAATAGGGGAGACATGATAGCAATATTCCAGTATTTGAGGGGCTTCCACAAAGATGAGAGGGTCACATTATTCTCCAAAGCAGCAGAGGGCAGGACAAGAAACAATGGTTGGAAACTGAACAATGAGAGAAGCAACCTAGAATTAAGGAGAAACTTTCTGATAGTGAGGACAATTAACTAGTGGAACAGCTTGCCCCCAGAAATCGTGGGTGCTCCATCACTGGAGATTTTTAAGAAGAGGTTAGACAGTCACTTGTCTAAGATGGTATAGGTTCTCCTACTTAAGCGGGTGGCTGGACTAGAAGACCTCCAAGGTCCCTTTCTATTCTATTCTATTCTATTCTATTCTATTCTATTCTATTCTATTCTATTTAAACTTTGACTTTAAAGAACGCATCAAATTCTTTTTACAAAGCACCCAATAAGTCCAGTACCTCATTCCATGATTTAACTTCCCCTCATTTCCATTCTTATGCTTGGGAGAAGCCCCATCCTGTTGTCGGTTAACTTTGAACTCAAAAGGTTGTGATAATCAAGGGGAACATCTATAGGAAATATTGCAGCCAACTATAACTGCCTACTTTAATTATGTTTTTAAAACAAATTGGTTGACTCCAGGATTCTTAATAATAACTTAGTTTCTATTTGTTTTCGCTCATCATCATTTCTGGACTGCAAAAATCTGGATTATGCCTAACAAAGACATTAGATACTTTGAGAATGCTTAAAATTAGATGGAAAGGTAACTCCATTTCTTTTTTTTCTCTCAAGGAAATTATTAGGGGCAAACTTTTTTACCCATTTCCTTTTAGGGAAAATTTCACTCCACAGTCTACTTTTTCCATCCGTTCCAGAACTTCACTTTATCACGTTGCAGTGCAATTTTGTGTTCATCAGGGCACCTACCATTCCTTCCTTCAGAAAATGCTTCAGAAAGACCTTTCTTAGTCTTTTCTCTCTTTGAAGTTTAATAAACTTCTAAGTTTATTAAGCAACTATACACTGGTGCTATGAATTGTTGAACAGACTAAAAAATCCCTCTGATTCCTGAGAGGCTGCTTTAGTTTACTTGCTCTATATTTGAAAGTTATAAGTATGTACATGTGGTCTGTCAGCCTGCCTACCTATCTCGCATCTATAGCTTCTGAACTTGTTATCTAAGGTAGCTGTTCCCTGGTGTTAATGCTTGTGAATGAGAATTAAACCTTAATTAGAACTTAGAAATAATAGTTCCCTGAGTAACTATTCTGTTTGAACACATGTAAGCTTATGTATATGTGGAACCTGGCAGGCAGCAAATATTAAATGTCAATTTATTTATTTTTTTAAAAATGGGGCGTATTTTACTAATGGAGAAGCAATTCAACAGGATTCTATCTTCTGTCCTAGATCACAGTTTTTCATTGCTCCTGGCAGCAAGAATCCTGCAGGGTCACAAAATGCAGTGGGGAAACGATTGAGGATTATTACTTTATTTTTATTTTATTTTATTTGCCTTCTTGCTGTGTTTATGCCGCTGCCTTTTTGTAAAAAGCCACGTGAGAGCAGAAATCCAGATAAGTTCATGAGAGGGAGCGGATTTTGCATTTTTTGATGTGTGAAAGCAGCTGCTGCCATGGAGCCTGATGAAGTCCTTAGGGCTGAAAAGGTTTCCCACCTATGTCTTAAGAAAAGACTGGGTAGAGTTTTCAAAAGAGAGTCTTGGAATATCACTGCATTGATACTCAGCAAACAGCTGGGGGTTTTTTTTCTTTTCCATTCTTGGCATGGCAGTTATCTTGGCTCTTCTCCTTAGCAGATGGGTAAGATTTGAAAGATGGAAGATTATTGGTTTCCAAGTCAAGGGCCAAATGTTGCATAGTGAAAGAAAAGTAAATTATAATTCACTTCTGGGAGGAAAGCATTGCGAAATTATAGCCATCTCTTTTAGAGTAGAAAATGCCTGCCCTTTCAGAGTTTGATAGACTAGGTGATGGCATTCTTCTTGCCTCTTGTGAAATGCTTTATAATCCCATATTGGAGCGCTTTTAATGGTCTTGAAAGCAATTGCTTCACAATTTATGACTCACCGAAAACAGTCGGAATCTTTAGTGTGGCGTTGGGAGAGAATCACGTATTTCGTAACCAGCTGGAGAAAAAAAGGGGATTGTCACCAACTGTGGCTGCTCATTGAACTGAACGATAATACTTTCTCACAACTGAGGACGACTAGTAGAGCACTTGCACTTCTTCAGTCTTACAATCAAGGGAACCTAAATTGCCTACTGGTGGTAGCCTTATGTCATGTTCTTTTCAGGATTCTCATTGGCCAAAATCCTACCTCTACTAGAGCTGCGGGTTCCTTTTTCCTGCTATATCTGAGATGATTGTAGAACTCAATATCAACAGATATGTTTGCATTTCTGGAGAAGCTAGGGAGACATGTCTATTCTGGTATTCTGCTTTTTCTCCATCTCAGTGTGTTTGTATGTTTCTTTCTTTGGATTGCTGTTGGCGGTAATTCAGAATAAAAAAAGCTGGGTGTATTATTTTTTTTTACTCTCATGTCTTTTCAATAATTTATAGTTGATTCCTTCCCTTCCAGCTGGCAGTGAAACTAGTTAAAGATCTGTTTTGCAGCTCTTAAGCTTGTTTCCTTTTTTAATCTAATGGAATTATTGGAGGAATGAACTTTAAAGAAACTCTCTTTTGCTGTTTTCTTCTTCCCCACTGCACCCACCTCAAACAATAGCTTGGCCTGTTTTTGAATATTTTATGACTTAGTAGAATGCCACGTTTCCGTAGACTTGAATCAATAGCACTTTATGCCAATCTCTCTACCTTAGCTCTCCAGAAGATTGTAACTATATCTTCCATCCTTTACAGGTGTTAAGGCTAGAAAATTACAGAGTTGGGCCTTCACCAGATTGGCATCCATATTAGGTTTCTTTTTCCCCTTGTGCGCTGATCAACTCATAGAGTGATAGCTTTTCATCACCTAGTCAAACATCTCAATCTCCAGAAAGCTTTTTATATGCCCCTTTAATGGAATTATTATTATTATTATGGATCATCGCACAGTCAGCCAGATGTTCAGACTGGATTTGGCATTTTGTCTACCTATCGAGTCCTTACCAAGGACCTGGGATAGGCAGATGTGGATGTTTGATGGTATTACAGATATCGTCGCAGGATGGAAGCAGTTCCTAGTAAGGCCGCCTTTTGTAATTGACTAATAGCGAATTTGTCAATGCCGATGGTGTTCAAGTGGTGCTCCAGTTGTTTTGGGATTGCACCCAAGGCGCCTATTACTATTGGTACTACCTTTGCTTGCTTTTGCCATAGTCTTTCTATTTCTATTTGTAGGTCTCTGTATTTTGTTATGTTCTCCAGTTCTTTCTCGTCTATTCTGCTGTCTCCAGGCACTGCCACGTCCACTATCCAGACTTTTTTGTTTTTCTTATCGACAATTGTTAAGTCTGGGGTGTTATTAAAATTATAGCATTTTAGCATGTAAATGAGGAAGGGCCATTGTTTTTCTCTCAGTCAGCTAAAATCTGAATCAGGACTATCTCGATCCAGGATCCTGGTGCCGCTTTTTGAGATCCCCAAATAACCAATACAATATAATCTGTCCACTTATCGTTTTGACTGCAGGTAATAAAAAAAATCTGAACATAATTCATTGTGCATTAAATTATAATATGATCTATTAAATGATAAGAAGGATAGGATAGGATAGGATAGGATAGGATAGGATAGGATAGGAAGGGACCTTGGAGGTTCAACACACAAAATGCTGGCTCTTTACTCTGCCTAGAATAAGCAGTATGTTTAGTGAGAAACAAAAATTGAAGCTAATCATAAAAGTGATTAGCAAATAAATGCTACTGGTTCATTTTACCTTCGTGCTAGTTACCCTAAGATGGGAAGTTCTTATTAGCAATGGAAATAGGGTAATGGTGCTTTTAAATTGAAGACTGTGTTTATTTTGACATTGTACTGAGTCTGGGAGTTACTCATTTGTCTCCATCCAAGTGAATTATATGCACATATAAATGATATATGCAAATGTTCATTCTTCCCTCTTGACAATTTCTCCTCTTTTTTCCTCTGTAACTATGAAGCCAGGCTTAATGGATTTCTAGATTCTTGCAATTCTGTTATTGATCAAATCTGCTGAGCAAGGGGTTACATTGAAGGTGTGAATAATCTTTTTCTGTGCAAGAATCAAGTGTACAGTTTCACGCAGGGGGGATCATAAAGGGGGTCTTTATTACACCTTTAGCTCTACTCGTTGTTTATCCAGAGGTTCAAGAAAGATACAGATAAATGCAGCCTTATCACTGTTGCTGTTCATTACTTAAAGCTATATACATACAAACACAACAAGATCAAGGAAGGGAAGTGTATCCTAAGAGACATATACAGGGGATATCAACATATTGTGATTCCATTACAACACAAGCTCCGCCCTTTTGTATATGGGTCATGTACATAAAAGGAATGTGGCTACTATTTCCATGGGCCAACTCTGCTTCTGTCATTTTTATGAAAGTATCAATCCCACGGATGCATAATGCACCATGCACGATGTTTCATTCTATGCAGTGCCTCAATTCTCACTTCTTATTGATTCTTCTTAGAAATGTTTTTAAGGCATTTTTTTCTGTGTGCTGCATCAGCTGCAATCTTCCAGGGCAAATCCTTCTGTCTCTGTGGCTACTTTGAGTGGGTCTTGTCTACTCTGTCTTACATTCCCATCTATTCATACCTTCGCACAAATAGATGGGGTAGGAGAGATGTCAGTGTAGACACAGTTGTGTTCATGAATTATGAATGAGATACAAATGAACACCGTACACTTATATGTAATGCCAGCCTAGTAACACTGAAATAGCATGGTCACATCTATGCCTAATTATCTCCTTCTACCAACTATACTGGCATATGGGAAACAATTACATTTTGGTAATAGCAACAGAATGAAAGGACATGTTAAGTAGGTGTCAATGGAATGCATTATATCTTCTAGTTAGTGGAATATGGACAACAGTGTGCTTCCTAATTTTGCACGCGTGGGATGGCTTTAGTTGTGCTTGTGGAATACGGGCCAAAATATGTCAGAACTGTTCTTATCATTAGCAGAAAATGTTCTGTGTAGCATAGGAAATGATGATGACTTAAAACCTAATGCAGACTTTCTCTATTCTCTAATTTACTAAACAGTGTCATTCCTAGGACACTTCCCACCCCTTACCCTCTCCCCCCCATTGCACTTGGTGAGCATATCTTGCATTTTACCAGGTTTCTCCCCTCTCCACAGCCATCTAAGAAACTGTATGCCAAGTACCATTTAATGCCAGGGATAGCTGGTTGCATTTGTGCTTGGTCAGGTGTCTTAGCCCTTGTTTGTACACAATGCTCATAAAGTTGCTTTGAGTTATACATTGTTACTGTAATTGTTTACTACATGTTTATTATGATTAGTTGCACAGTCAGCCTGATGTTTAGACTGAATTTGGCATTTTTATTCACCTACCCAAGGACTTGGAATAGGCAGATGGTACTGTTTAATGGTATTAAAGGCATCATCCTAGGCTGTAAGCTGTTCCAGGTAAAGCTAAGTAAGGTATACAAAATGCCAAATCCAGTCTGAACATCTTGCTGATTGTGCGATGATTAATAATAATAATAATAATAATAATAATAATAATAATAATAATAATAATAATAATAATAGAGTTGGAAGGGACCTTGGAGGTCATCTAGTCCAACCCCCTGCTCAGGAAGGAAACCGTATACCATTTCAGACAAATGGTTGTCCAGTCTCTTCTTAAAAACTTCCAGTGTTGGAGCATTCACAATTTCTGAGATCAGGTTGTTCCACTGATTAATTGTTCTAACTGTCAGGAAATTTCTATTTAGTTCTAGGTTGCTTCTCTCTTTGATTAGTTTCCATCCATTGCTTCTTGAAGCACTATCAACTATTCAACTGTGCTAGGCTATGTGATGATAATGCTTAATATGTTAATGACTTTTAGGGCTTTCTTTTGATTCAAGAGCATGGTGGCAGCACACTGGTTAGAATGCATTATTGCAGGCTAACTCTGTCCACTGCAACGAGTTCAAACCTGACCAGCTGAAGGTTGACTCAGCCTTCCATCCTTCCGAGGTCGGTAAAATGAGGAACCAGATTGTTAGGGGCAATATGCTGACTCTGTAAACCTTTTAGAAAGAGCTGTAAAGCACTGTAAAACAGTAAATAAGTCTTAGTGCTGTTTTTCAATTTTTATTTAGCCCCTTTCGTCTGCTATGTTGCGTTATCCATCTTAAACATTCCTTGTTTGATGAGAAGAAATTATCTTAAAGATCTGAACTAAGTAACTTGCCCAGAGTATCTTTTCTCTTTTTCCTCCTTTCTTTTGGAAGATTGCAGTGAGATTCTTTTGTCTGATGCCATAATCAATTTAACCAAGCACGTATCCTTTACATCTAGGTCAGTCAGAGGGACAATCCAGCACTTGAACCTATTATCCATGGGCTGAAGGGGGTCGTACATCATGGTAAGTAGCTTCTTAAAGTTCACTTGTGTTAAGAAGAGTAGAAGACCCACAGTGGGTCATCTGAGTTGTATTTGTCTCCTGTAATGATATTTGAGGGCGTTGAAGCTATTATTCAGATGCTATAAATCTCAGTCACATTTATTAGCTGAAACAGCTTTGGACTAATATTAAAAGGGGTCTCTTCTTAGCTTTCATTTGGAATATTTCATTTGGAACATTTCTTTTTGTAAAGAAAACCAGATAGGCATGTTATGGTTTCTTATAGTTTGTGCTTTCTGATAATATTCGGTCTGCTGAACATTGATCTTGTGAAAGTAATTGAAAAATGAGTCCTTAATTGTTTTATTTCTTTATGAAGTATTTGTCTTTACAATTTTGCAAAGCTGATAGTGGATCTTTAACTTCCACAGATAATTAATTTATCTCAGGATAAATTTTAGGAGGATATCTTTCTGTCATTGGAATAAATGTAACCAGTTCTCTTAGCCTGAAATGCATATAATCCAAAGGATGAATTGGAATGAGTAATGAAATAAATACAGCATATCAGAAGTTTCTATTTAAAAAAATATATTAAGAAATATCCTGAAAGTCTTATTACCAGTAATTCATAATTCGCAAGCTGTGTCAAAATCAGCTTTGTCAGATTTTTAATGTAATGATTTGCAAAGTATTAATCATTCCGTTACATTTGGCAAGAACAGACTGGAAGACTGTAATGTATCTCAGTTCCATCTACACACTATTTTTTACTCCTTTTCAAGGAGATTGGTTTTAGACATTTAGAAAGTGTTGTAGAGCTTAACATTATTTTTTCCTTCTTGACTGGAAACCTAAAACCAGTTTTAGTGTTAGATTAAAACAAATAGGTTTCCAGATTAATTGCTTTCCTTTCAGAAGCTTTTAATGTTACA
>NW_015386124.1:174116-187736 GCF_001527695.2 Protobothrops mucrosquamatus | reverse complement strand
GGCCAATCCCAGAAACACCGGGCTCCTGGCCAATCCCAGAAACACCGGGCTCCTGGCCAAACTCCTCGCTGTCGGAAGGCACCGAAGGCTGCACCAGAGGGGAAGGGCCTGGAGAGGGAGGCCTAGCCATCTCCTCTCCTTCATGTTCAGAGCCTTCCTCCTCTGATGAGAGGGACCCACCGGACGGAGCCACAACAAATAGTTGCCATAAGATTTAAAGCACTCAAGTGCTCCTCTTAAAAACTCCACATGCACTCCAAATAGTCAAATCCTGGCCTCACATATTTTTGGATTTGATTCTCCACATGACTCATAAAACCTTTTGTGGTCCTCAAACTAGCAGAAGTTGTGAATTCCTGCAGGAATTTGATACTGGTTCTGATCAACCACAGAGCAGAATAACCAATTCCATAATGCTTTGCATAAATGAGATACATTTAAAATACAATAGAGTTGTCTGAAAGTATAATATGCCATATACAACAGAGATGGAGTTTCCGTTAGAATTTTTGGCTGCAGTATTTTGTAAATGATATCAAGGTGTTTGTCTGCTAAAATGAGAAAAAACTCTGGGAGCTCCCAGAAAGATTTGGTAGTCCTATAGAAAGTATAAAAAAAAGTTCCATATGAGAAATGTTCCACATGAGAAATATGAGATAAATTCCATATGAGAATGGACATGCCTAACGGTTTCAATGTCCCTGATCCACAGGGGTCATTTCAGTGGTGGGATTCAAATATGTGAACAACCGGTTCTCTGTGTGGATGCCCGCTTCTGGAAGTCCATTCTGGGCCTGGGCAACAAAAAAATAGCTACTGGTTCTGCCAAAGTGGTGCAAACCGGCTGAATCCCACCACTGGGTCATTTTATATCGTGTATTTGAATTTGTCCCCTAGAAAGCTGATGGAAAGGCACCTAGTATGAGCCTTAAAGAATGTTCTGTGATATTTCGGCAGCGTCAAAGTTTTAAAATAACTCACTGGTTGAATGCATAAGAGATTTGGTCTCCACATTTGTTATCTAGTATCCCTCATTGGATAGCTTTGCAGTTCTATGTCTGTGGTGGTTGTAGAGGTCTTTCATAAGACATAGATAACAGAAGCTCTGGTAAGACACCAGATACTATCTCTAGCAAATTCCAAATTCAGGTTGATGGATTCAGAGTCATCCACAAATGTGGAAGGCACAAAACTCAGTAGACCACATTTTGATTTCAGTCAGTATGTGAGAATGCAAAGCCACCCTTTTCCCTTAACTTTCAATATCTCTGTGTCCTGCCACAGTGGATAAGGCATATACTATGATGCTTGTAGCAGAGATCTCGAAAATTTGGATAGCACACAGTCTAATGATGAAAATTTGATTTGAGTCTAGGCATAACTGAACTCCATAGGCCAAAGGTAGCTCAGAACCATCATGACAAGATTGTTTTCTTTTCCATAGAAGAATATTGAAGTAGAAGTCCTGGTCCTTTGCAAATGTTTTTTTTTAAAAGCTGAGGACTGAAAAACTGTGAGAGCCAGTTTGGTGTAATGGTTTCTAGAAATCAGTTTCTGTGGTGTCCCATTCTTAATACTTCCATCTGCCCATTTTACTGCATATCCTAATAATCTCCCTTCAGTTCAAACTTTGCCTTGTTTTAAGGGCTGTGTTCTATATTTCTCTGGCTAATAATTCTGAGCATGGAAAAAGATTGGATCAGACAAACTTTGGACATATCTACTTTTCTGGTTTTTCTTTGGCAGCAAATAACATAGCTGTTGCCAGTATTGGACCAAATATCATTTCCCCCTACAAATATAAGGAAACACCAGCCATTCCATTCTTACAAGCTGTTTTACTGTTCAGTGTGCCTGTTCAGTGTGCCCTAGTTTTAAATTACTACTACTGCTACAATGTCTCATGATGCTTGGTTCCACTTTCTGATCTTCCCTCTGAGAAAGCACGGCTCAGTAAGGCTGTTGGTCTTCAAAGGTTTGGATGGTGAATTCTTTAAAAATAGGTTGCAGGTCTAATAGTCAATTGAAGGTCCCATTTCAAGGCAAGGGAAAAGTTACCAGTGTTGAAAGAAGAAAAGGTATTGATGATGGCAAGAATGTTTCATAAGTAAATTCTTTTTCAAACTGTTGAAGGAAAAGTCTTCATCATGATTCAATCCAAGCCGGGAATAAACAACATGGCGACTGCTTTAGAAAGAAGGTTGCAGTTTATTGAAGAGGAGAGCCAAACAGAAAGATGGCTCTGGAAGAAAAGAGAGAGAGCACATGTAGGGAGTAGGTTTTTATACCCTCTGGAGCCTTTTGTTTGGAATTGTTCCTGTGGCATGAACTTTGACCTGAGTCTGAGTATGCCCTTTGGCATCTGTGGGTTAATCCTATTATGTCCTGTCTTAGAGGGTATGTAGATTTTAGGTGTCTTTGTCTTCTTAATCTTCTAGCTTCCACCTTCCTGAATGGTTTATAGCTGCACTTCTACAGAGCTTGTTTCTGCTTGGGGGAGGGAGATTTGGGACTATTAAGAAAACTGGGCATGCTTTTCTGCCTCTTTAAGACCCTTCTATGAAATATATTTTTGCCCTTTTAATATTTCCTTCTCTGGGAGCTGACTTCCCACAAAACCATTTGGACTTTTAAGCAGATAGGCTTAGTGACATTGCTGCAGGACTGATGCATCGATGACTATTGTAAAATTATAATTTTACTACTTGAAATGTTTGGTCCAAGAAGAATTTAGCTTGATATAGTTTTGAGGGATAGGTAGGAAAACATAATAATTGGTGTATGTATATTAATAATGAAAGCAATAATAAATGCTACTAGCTTGATATTTGCAAAAACTGAATTGCTTACTCAGAACAGCAAGGTGCCAGTAGTAGCATATTGCTGTCCATTATATGCCTGTTTTGAATGCCAACTGAGTTTAGTAAACCATATTTCCAAATTCTTTTTCTGATAATGGCATTATTTCAGTGTCTTTTAGCTATATGGATTGTCCTTGTTTTATGAGTTATCGCTTCACATAATTCTAATGGACCTATCTGGGGGATACTTACAAAGGATTTGAACTTTCTACCATTTGTCCAGTGGTGGGATTCAAAGACCTGAACAACCGGTTGTCTGCCTGGATGCAGGCCTGGGCCTCCGAGGCCTAGAATGGACTTCTGCAAGTGGCATCCACACACTTCCGGCCAGCCGTTCTAGGCCTGGGAGGCCTCCTCCAGGCCTCTGAGGCCTAGAACAGACTTCCGGAAGTGGTGTGCATTTAGCCAGTTCTCCAAACTCAACAAAATTTAGCTACTGTTTCTGCTGAACCAATGCGAATCTGCTGAATCCCAGCACTGCATTTGTCCCTCCCTTGTCACATGACTGCATTTCCAGCATTTAGCAACCAGGCCACATTTATGGCTGTTTGCATCATCCCATGGTCATATGACTATATTTTATGAATGTTTTGCCAAAAAACAGCATTTCTGATTTTTGGCGAAATCATACCCATAGCAAACCATTGGTTTGCTTAAATAACCATGGTGTTCACATAATGATCACCAAAAAAAGGTCATAAAAACGGACAGCAGTTGTAACTTGAGGATTATCAGTATACTAATTTTATAAAATCCTAATATTTAGTGTGGTTAGGAAGAGAACCTGCTACCTGAAATAACCATTGCCAATCCCTGATTTATAAGATGGTCCTCAAAACCTTCCATTGGCAGTGTATTGTTACGTGTTAAGGACAGATCTGAAAATGTTTATTAAACTCCGTTGAAAATTAGCAATATACTTTTTTTAATGTCGCTATTTGACTTCAGCAGAAAAGGAAGAGAGAATTAAAAGTTCTCTGCTGTTTGGAGAGCCATAAGTATTGCGAGCTTACTGCAAACTTAACTGCATCAGTGCAGTTATTTAATTTGATTTATAGCTCACCTCATCCAATTTACAAGCTGCCTCGAATAGGTAAAAAAATGTTCATTTTAAAGTAGCCAGTTAACCTTGATCAAATCCCACTTTACAAGATCTATCTCTGTTAAGTTCCAGTTTTTATATAACTTCTAGAGGTCACCCAAGCTTGAGCTGTCATATGTCCTCAGGTTGGAAGGACAGTGATCCAGAATTGATTGGAGTCATGCTGAGATCATGTAACTTGGAAAGAGGAAAGTCTGGCGCCAGATCACTTAATAGTTTATAACTCATTATTATCACATTAATGGAACTCAGGAAAGCAATAGTCCAGATTCTGGACCATTAAGGCAATGTTTTTAACTAATCAACCTACTTGAGAATGAGTGTAGCTTAGAGTGAGATTAAAAGTGAGAGCATTAATTTTCTTTAATGTACAGCATTTCTCTTTTGCTATTCAAGCTAAAAAAAAAAGGACTGGTTTTCATCAGTCTTCAAACATTTCTAGTTTCATATTAATTAAACTTCATGAGAACTTGAAAAAAAATAGAAATCTTTCAAATGCCCACTTAGAAGCCAAGTAGGCTTACTTTCAGGACATGGGTTAACATATTAACTTGGTCCATTTAGACTGAAATTATTGCCTTAATTTTATGGTTGTTTTTAAAAAATGGTTAATAGAAGTTCAGTAATACTTATTAATTTTCTGTTAGAAACCTTAATGGAGGCACTTCAAAATAATGCAAGCTTCAGTGGTTTTTGAAAATGCCCAGAGTTCTGGTAATTAGGAAAAATAAATGAAGTGCACAAATTCTTGGTAGTTATACATTGATTTTGTCTGGGATCTTAATCTGTAAGCATTTCATACTTTGGTGGGGGGAACAGTATCTGCAACTATAATCAACCAATTCTCATAATCTTAATTTTTCATTATTATGTTACCACAGCTGCAGAAACCTCAGGCTGCCAATTACAGCTGCAATCTGAACACAATTCCTGGGGAATGAATTATATTGGTCAAAATCTACTATGTTTTATTATTAGAACCCTAAACCTTTATTAAGAACAATTTCTATTGAATTCAGTGAAATATCCTTCTTTTAATTTTATTTTGGGGGTTGCATTCTAGCAGAAGCAGACAACCTGAAGTGATGTGGGATGAAAGAGCAGAAGCAAAAGTTGTCAAGAGGGCTGACAGGACATGACAAGTGAGAAGTAACATTAAAAACAATAGTATACCGTGTTTCCCCAAAAATAAGACCCACCCTGATTTTTTTTGGGTGGGCCTAATATAAGCCCTACCCCAAAAAATAAGCCTGGAGGGGTGGGCGTGGCCAGCACAAGATGCAGCAAGCGCATGGGGGACAACGGTGTCCGGCAGCAGTAGCAGCTCACCAGCCCCTTGGTGCTGCGCAGGTAAGTCTGAACGTGGAGGCAGAGGCAGGGGAGGCAGGCGATCTGGATGTGCTGCATAGCCATCTGGCTCATGGAAGACTCGCGTGCTGGCACCGGCAGCAGGCAGAGGTACAGGGGGGTAGGCAGATGATCCCGATGCGCTGTGCCACTGCCTGTTACATTGCAGCCGCAGGCAAGCCGAGAGACAATGGGACAGAGTGGGCAGCACGTTGAGATCTCCTGCCTCCCCCCCCCCACTTCCACCTGCTGCCGGTGCCACTGCATGAGCCTCCAATGGGACGGAGTGGGCAGTGAGCCAGATTGCTTGCCTCCCCTCCCCCCATGCCTCTGCCTGGCTCCGCTGCACATTTTTCATCCAGAGGGAGACTGGAAGCTTTGCCTGCTTGCACATGGGACACTTGGAAATGGAACTCCTTTTCCAAGCGCCCCATTTGCAAGCAGACAAAGCTTCCAGTCTCTGTCATTTGTCCATCTGGGCGAAAAGTGTTTGGGCGCCTATGGGGCGCTTGGAAAAGGAGTGTTTCGCAAAAGGAAAGAGTGTGGCAGGCAGAGGAAGGTGGCAGGGGAGGTTTGTGCCACCCGGTCCTTTGGCTCCCCCACCCCGTCTGCGCTGCTCTCCTTGCCTGAAGGCACGTTCCACCGGCACTGCCCTTGCCTCACGAACATCTGCCCTGGGAAGCCACATAAGCCTTTGTGGCCACGGGCAAGCAGACGGTGGGAGGGAGCGGGAGGGTGGCCGCAAAGTCAGACATCCCCTGATGTCTAATAGGTGTTTTGATCCAAAACAAAAATATAAGACCCGGTCTTATTTTCGGCAAACACAGTAGTAGGAAAGAGAAAGGCTAGTCAGAAAATGGTTGTGCTACCCAGTGCAAAAGGATGATGGGACAGAATTTAAAATAATCTCCCTACGGTAAAGAAAAACGAGTATACAGGAAGAATATTATAAACTCTCCCAAAAATCGGGTTGGATGTTCTGCCTCCCCATTTAGGCTTGCTAGCTCCAGATGAATCCAATTTTGCAGGCTCCTCATTATAAATGTGTATATGTACATACTGTCATGGTTCTCTCTCTCTCTCTCTCTCTCTCTCTCTCTCTCTCTCTCTCTCTCTCTCTCTCTCTCTCTCTCTCTCTCTCTCTCTCTCTCTCTCTCTCTCTCTCTCTCTCTCTCCACACACATACACCTGTACATACATGCATCTCTCTTTCTGTACACACCATACCTGTACATACATGCATCTCTCTGTACACACAGATATACCTGTACATATACGAATCTCTCTTTTGATACACATACATACACCTGTACATACATGCATCTCTCTCTTTCTGTACAAACATTCATCTCTCTCTGTCTGTCTACACACATACACCTGTACATAAATGCAATTCTCTCTCTCTCTCTCTCTCTCTCTCTCTCTCTCTTTCTTTCTGTACACACACATACACCTGTATATACATGCACCTCTCTTTCTATACACAGAGATATACCTGTACATCCATGCATCTCTCTCTTTCTGTAAAACATACATCTCTCTCTCTTTCTGTCTACATACATATACCTGTACATAAATGCAACTGTCTTTCTATACACACCACACCTGTACATACATGCATCTCTCTTTCTGTACACACAGATATACCTGTACATTAGTGCATTTCTCTCTCTCTCTCTTTCTCCATCCGCAACCTGATAGAAGCTACTGCACAAGATGGCAAACAAGAAAAATATGTTGAATTAATACCTAATAATTAAAATGAATTTGTATACTTATGGTATCAATTTATATGTCTGCCTAACTCACACCTGCATCTTTTCTGTCTCTCCTTCACAAACAACTCTTGCACGCCGAAACATGCAAGAGCACACTCACGCACATTTTCCTTCTTGCTGAGTCAGCAGAAAACATAAAGGAATCTTGACTAATATAATGGATGAAGAAGAAAGGTAGGAAAAAGAGAGTGAGAGAGAAGCCCTGGTTAAATTTAAAACAAAAACAGTCAAATTCACCAGACAAATAATCCCTTTGGAGCTACAGCTAATTCTTCAAAAGCATTACCTGAAACACCGTCTGCAGCTATTTTACATCTTCTCCCATTCTTATCTGTGAATGTAAGAACCACCCTAATCTCCCAATTCACAGATAATTATTTCAAGGAAAAATACTCTTCATGTAATTAAGTGCAGCATTTAGCATCACAGTGCAGTGTCAGTTAATTATTTATTTAGCATATTTATAAGGCTGCCAGACTCCAGGTGACTCTGGAGGGCAATGTATGAGAATAAAAATAGAAAAGAAAATGAGACAATCAGCAAAAGAGAAAGGATCAAAGGCCAAGTACAAATGATGCACACCAGGGTAGCCCCAGGGCTCCGAGATACAACAACAGATACAATTCTCTGTCCCACCTTGCCTTCCTACTCCCTAACCTCCCCGCTGTTGTAGACACTGTTGTTGAGTGCATAAATGTACATCTCAGAACCTGGAGTTCTTCCCTCCATCACCATTGTGTGGGCTTGGACTATCACAGTTCCAAAGATGTGAACACACAGTTGCTTGTTTAAGTCAAGTTTCTGCATCTTTATATCTCTCCTAACCCAAGAGAAAAAAACATACAAAACAAAAAAGGGGCATTTTAATTGTGTGCACTGCTTGTCTCTCTTGAGTAGATCTTATGCCAAACTACCTGATCTACTTTTTACACTTGAAGGAGATTAATAGCAGCTGGGGTGTTGTAAAAGATTTTCTGCTGAGATGGAATCTTTCTGGCCAACTCAAGATGTTCAAGGGAACTGATCCATGTTTTGCTAGATCGTGATAAGCACTGCAGATGTCAACCGTATTTTTGGAGAATGGAGAAATATGGATAATCTGATATTTCTCTGGAATATTAGGAACATGGTAAATAGGTGTGTATAGGAGACTGAGTTAGAGTCAGAATCTTAATGCATCTGGTGTAATTTGAAGTAACTTGACTGGTAGCAGATTCCCCAAGGTCTCATATAAAAACTTTTCTTAGCTTCTTCTATTAAATGTTATACCAGATGCATGGAAAGGGTTAAATTTGACTACTGTGGATATATGCTTTTTAATAAATGCCCTTATCAGAAAGTTCCTAATTTTATATTGCAAGGGGAATCAAGAAGAGGGTCATAAGAAGCCTTCAAAGATCAATATTTGTCCAGTTATTTTCTTGTTTTTATTTAGAATCATATTTTACAGCTTCTATCTTCAACTTGGTATCCTCCAGATGTATTGGACCATGCTGGCTGAGAAATATGAGTCTTAATGACCAGACAGCTGGAGGATCCAGGCTTCAGAAACCTAAAAATTACTTGTGTTCAGAATGTTTGGATGAAGTAGGAGGTCCTGACTTCTGGCCATACCTAGTTATGTCCCTGTCTCCCATGAATACAGTATGACCATGACTACAGCTTAACTAAACAAGTTTTCCTTCCTTTTTGTGTATGTGTGTGTGTGTTGTAAAGCTTCTGCAGTGTTAGCCTTGATGCTAAAAGCTAAAGCACTAATGGCAAACCTTTTACAGACCGAGTGCCCAAACTGCAACCCAAAACCCACTTATGCATCGTAAAGTGCCGAGTGGGCGTGGTAACGGCAGACTGGGTGGGACTAAAAAGTTTAATCAATCAATTCCAACTTTGCAAGATCTTTTTTTTCCCGCGAGAAGTTGAAATTGACTGATTGAACCTTTTTTTTTTTTTGCACATGGTGGCAGAGGCCTAAAGCGAAAAGGTTTTATAAAACCCAGCTGAAGGCCTAGGACTGGGGCGACGGCGCGCATGCCCACAGAGAGCGCTATGAGTGCCGCCTCTGGCACCCGTGCCATAAGTTTGCCACCACTGAGCTAAAAAGTCGCCAGTTGTTAAAAGTTCAATAAGTCGTTCGTATTAAGACATTTGCATTCATTTCATAATGTAAGAAGTGAGTCACTGATCATTTTAATAGTTCAGCCAAACATTCTTCCAGAAGTAATTTACTGTTCAGCTTTCAGAATTCAGTTCAAATGCAGAATGATACTGGGAAACGATAATAACCATTAGAGCATTCTGGAATGAACCCATATTCATCATATTCCTAAGTTGTTTTATAAGCAGAAGCTGTTATTTTTTTAAAAAAAGCTAAGCAGAACTGGAAAGATTTTTGGAATTGTATGAAATGCTTAAGATAGCCAACTGCTGACATACAGTTATTTGAGCATAAAGGCACACTGCTTTTTTGTTCCTGGGCTATTTAGCAGTCCCTGTTAAGGTTGTTAATAGAACAATAGTGGTTGCTTTCCTGATCTGGGATTTTCATACAAAGGAAACTGGTCAGAGTCCATCTTCATCTGTCACCCCAAAACAGAGATTAATTTCTTGTGATTTCAATATACTGATGGCCTAGGAAGACAAAAAGCTCTATGTTCCACTAGTTATCTCTTGACCAATTTTGTCAAGGAGCATCAATGTATTGAAACATAGAAAAGATAATGCCCATTGATAAATAATACTTCCCAAATTGTTGATCTTTACCTCATAGAAAATTAATCATCAAGCATATCTGCCTACAAACTACATCTTTTTTTTAACAGGAAACAATAATTCGTTGTTAGAGATCAATGTTAAATTTAGATGGGGTGTGCATTGTGACCTGTCCCCACATGCCATTTTTTTTTTCTGAATGCAAGAATGAATGTGTTAGTGTCCAAACACTTTCATGGGATTGGGACATTCAAGGCTTTTTTGATCTCCTGTGCTTCTGGATTTCTTTATCCTCATTAAGAGAATGTATGACGTTGCCTCAGCTCCAGATAACGGCCTTTTCCATTCCAAACAAATTCTGAGTGTTAGAGTCCCTACTTTATTGCAAAAGAGTCCAACTTCAATTCCTGGTATCTCAAACCAAGATCAAGAAAGACTCTTGCCTAAACGCTGCCTATAAAGTTGTGCCCAATTAGAGATGTTACTGAGATAATCAGACCACCGGTGTGATACTAGATTGCAGGTCCTAAGGCCTCATGAGAAGCCATTCGTCCTGGTGAGACTCTGTTTGCAATTACACATAGATATATGTAGTACTACAACTAAGGGAATTCATAAGGACCCAGATTAGAGGTATAAAAGTTGAGGGCCAGTCATTTATTGTAGCCAAGATAAGAGAACAATTTAAAAAAACACCATCTCAGTAGATAAAACTCAGAGAATGAAGTTTAGCCAAATGTGTAGCTATCAACCAAAGGTTTTTTTTTTAAAAAAAAATCAATGAAAAACTTACTTAAAGTATTTTCAAGAACCCCTTTGAACTTAAAACTTTCAAGAATGCCTAATGCTCCTACCTGTCCTTTTTTAAATTTTCATTTTTGATATCTTTTATACTAACATCTTTAATTTTTTAGGTTTTTTTATAATTTATTTTTGTAATTCTTCTGAATGGCTGTACTTCATTCCCTTATGCTAGTCTATACGTACAATAAAGATTCGTTTGTTTTGATATGATTGATAACATATTAACAAGAAAATCATGAGTTATTTATTTATTTCCCATCTTTATTACTGTAACAACTCAAGATGACGAATATATCCAACATAACTTCCTCCTCCTATTTTCCCCCATAAACAACTCCTGTGAGGTGGGATGGGCTGAGAGAGAGTAACTGGCCCAAAGTCACCCAGCTGCCCACTATATACAGTAAATGTAATAACCTTTTTGTATCTTTCTTTCCCATTTTTTTTACATCTCCAAAGACTGCCTGACAATGTCATTACTGTGGGCAAGGCCAATATTTTTGGATCACTATTTGCATGGGGCAGTTGAGGGGATGTTAAAGAATAAAGTTACTATATTGACCTTGGCCAATATTTAAAACATAATTTTCCTATCTATTTTGTGCCTTATTTTGTGCCTTATTTTATACAAATATATTAAAAAAATCATACCACCTCAAATCAGAACATTTGATGCTGAATTTTAGCCGAATACTCAGGGGCAGGTACAAGCTGTTCACTCTCATATTTGTACTTAAATATGAATGTACTGCAATCTATGAATGATAAAAAAAAACCTCTGAAGTAAGCTGTTGAAAGCTATGACATTTAATAAAATTTGTTAATCAGACAACATTCTGCCACACTGATGATTTTTCACCACAGTGGTCCAGCATGGCTCTCCTCCTACAAACTTGGGTAACATCACATTATATATTCCGCTGAAAGGTTTATTTTGCATTACTTAGCCAATGCAGTCTGTTTAGGAGAGTCTATCAAGAATTTGAGCACAGATGCAGAAATTAGATTTAATTCTGTAAAAAGAAGCTACGCTTTCTTTTCTGTTTCATTTTCTGCAGTTGACTGTGGCTTCGCAGACACATGAAATAAATTCCACCTAATTGATAACCAAAATTTAATCATCAGAGGAATCTTTGAGTTTGCATTCTAATAAAGCTCTCCTTTGTCTAAATACGTTTCCCTCGGTTGGAAATTCATATTTTAGTTCACAGTGTTTAAAAAGGGAAGGCGGGCAGAGCTGGATGAGATGTTGACTACGTATCTCTCAGTGTGTATTTAATATAAAAATCTTGCATTATTCATTTTCGCAATTTGAATAACTTTGAATTTAGCGTTCCTGCTCATCTTTTCTTTGATGAACAATTAATTATTAAAATATAATACTGTCAGCATATGGTACAGGAAAAAAAATATCCTTGGAAACAGAAGATGAGATTCCCTCTCAGAGAACCGTAATACATATTTGAATTGTACTTTACATAATGTATTGGCCCAGCATTTAAAAATACTCCTGCATGATTCTAATTTTTCTTTTACAACATATGGAACCCATGCAAACAAAATGTTACAAGAAATTAATGAGGATAACATATTTGAATACAGCCTTAGGGAATCTGCCTTAGGGAAGTTCCATAGAACCATTTTTGTTGGCTTGTGTGTTTTTGAAGACACACAGATTTATTTCTCATTGCAAAGCCATCAACCAGCAACCCTCAGGAAAGAGCTCCTAAAACAGAGATCAGATATTGTATTATCCATCATTTGAACTGAAATAATTTATTTCTAAAGATAATACTGTCAATCTGTAGATAGAAAGTTCATAACTACTAAGCTTGCTTAAGTTAAGGCGGTCTTGTTGCATCTGTCAGCTACTGCAGATGGTGTAAATCAGTAATGGGTCCTCCGCAGGCCACCGGCAACGATTTCCAACTTCCAGTTTGCAATCTCTTCCTCAATCCCCAGCTGAGTCTGCCTTCCCTGCTATCCAGATGGTTAGACCTAGAAACAGCTGAGGAACATCTTTGCTGGTATCCCAACATCACAAAGTTGAGGGGGTCCTTAGTGCTCTATTGTATTAATGCAGAGGTTTCATTATCCAAACTAGGTAATATCATCAGTACTAGTAAGGAGTGGGGGTTGCTCTCAGTTTATATTCTAGTGCAGGGGTCTCCAAACTTGGCAACTTCACAAGTCTTGAAGTTGCCAAGTTTGGAGACCCCCAGAAATCGTGGGCGCTCCATCACTGGAAATTTTCAAGAAGAGACTGGACAATCACCTGTCTGAGATGGTTTAGGTTCTCCTGCTTGAGCAGGGGGCTGGACTAGAAGACCTCCAAGGTCCATTCCAGACTCTACTCTACTCTACTCTACTCTACTCTACTCTACTACTCTACTCTACTCTACTCTACTCTACTCTACTCTACTCTACTCTATTCTATTCTATTCTATTCTATTCTAGTGGCTTGCCCTGCCAGTGCTGGGTGGGAGTGGTCTTGGACGTTCTACCACCCCGATGGCAGTTGGTTGGGCCATTCATTGTTTACTATGCACAAAGTTGCATATGTTACAAGAAAAGCATGCTTCAAGAAATCTCTCCAAAAATATCTCAGAGGCATACCTGTACAAATACACTCATGTGCACTTTATATAATCCCAAAAAAATTACACAAGGGAAGAATGCTTGGTTAGGTATCCCAACCCCAAAGCATCTTGTTCCTGGCACCTGTAATGAAGGAAGAGAAAGACTGAAGCAAGACATCAGTGTTTGTGAAACATGGAGTAGAAAGGCTGCTACTGAATGGCAGAACTGTATTTAGGCAGCTCTAAGAAAATTCAAATGTGAATGAAGTAGGGCAAAGAGACAGAATAAGCCAAATAAGCCTCAAGAACATCAAGTTGAAATTTTATTTCTGAGAAGAGGAACACAAAAGAGCATGTTTTACGATTGATCACAGATCTATAGCAGGGACTGGTACCAGGGTTAACTTGGAAGCAACTCTTTAAGATGAACAAGAGAGCTC
>NW_015386124.1:147017-173967 GCF_001527695.2 Protobothrops mucrosquamatus | reverse complement strand
AAGATGAACAAGAGAGCTCTAAGTAAGCACAGGTAGTCCTCAAGTTGCAACCACAATTGGGACTAGCAGTTCCACTGCTAAGCAAGGAGGTTGTTAAATGAGTCAAACCTAATTTTACAATCGTTTTTGACATGGTTGTTAAGCAAACCGTTGCATTTGTTAAGTGAATCATGCAGTTGTTAAGCAAATTCATCTTCCCCCATTGACTTTGCCTGTTGGAAGCCAGTTGAGAAGGTTGCAAATGGTAATCACATGACCTCAGAACTCTGCGTCCATCATAAATACATGCTGAATTTTGATCACATGACCATGAGGATGCAGCAACAGTTGTTAAGTGCAAAGATTGGTGGTAGGTCACTTTTTCAGTGCCACTGTAACTTTGAATGGTCATTAAATGAATGGTTGTAACTCACAGACTATATGTAATTTAGTAACATTGTCTCGGCTATTATTTTCATTGCCATGCATTTTGAGAGCCAGTGTTGTTCTTCAGTGGTTAGATTGCCTAGACCAGGGGTCTTCAAACTTGGCCCTTTTATGACTTGTGGACTTCAACTCCCAGAATTCCTCAGCCAGCATGCCTGGCTGAGGAATTCTGAGAGTTTATTTATTTATTTATTTATTTATTTATTTTATTTTCATTTATACCCCGCCCTTCTCCCGAGGGACTCAGGACTTCAGAGTTGAAGTCCACAAGTCATAAAAGGGCCAAGTTTGAAGACCCCTGGCCTAGACATTAATACCTGAATATAGATCTTTTTAAAGTTTATATTTTATTATGTTGTTTTTTAATTTGAGGGAAATGTTAATATATATTGCAAGTCTGTGTATGGTATGCCATACAATAAGCAAGTAAATGAATGAATGAATGAATGAATGAACAAACAAACCTGTTATTATCTTGGACTTGCCAGTTTTAGGGAGAACTTTAAGCCCCTACTTTAGTTCTTTTCATGATACACAGCAGGTTCTTTATCCATAATAGGTTCTTTAGCAGGTTGATGCCAACCAAAATATTGACATGCTCATTACTTGGGGAGAAGTCATTGTGATTGTGGGAGAGCATCTCCGTAACAAATTATTGAATATGGCCCTGAGTTACTGCCCCAGAAAGAAGTATAAGAGCTCCCTGCAGTGGGCTAAAGACAATGCTGAGGTGTGCAGTGAGCAGGAAAGACACCAGGAGGGACATTTCAATAATTTAGGCAGCACCGAGGAACGTTCAGAAAGCCCAACCACTGCAACGTGGCATTCCGTGCGTGGCAGCTGTCATGCCTTCTCTGAAGGATGCTTTCTCTATGGTCCAGGAAGATCCCCGAGGAGATATTGACAGCTGCCCTCAATTTTCATGCCCAGTAGGTAACAAGTCTATTTCTCACGTTGGCCATTTTGCATTGTTTACTCTCCGCCTCATCGCCAGGATTATATTCAGACATATGCCAACTGCACGTTTCTGGTTTTTATCCTCTCCTTTTATGATCTGAGTTTGGCAAGATTTGTAAGTCTCCCAATTAGCAGCTTATTTGGAAAATGAAATGAAGGATGAAAAGCACTTGTGCTGCATTTCACACATTGGCTAAGCAGAGAGAGTGCCTCTCTGTAGGGGAAAAAGAAAAAAGTTAAAGGTGTGAAGTGTGTGAGCCACCGGAGGAAGTACAACGTTTTCAGCTGAGCTACCTGCATTACTTATACTTGAAAAGGTCTGAAGGATTGTTTTTTTTTTTAAAAAAAATAAATCTAGGCCATACTGTGAAAACCTGGTGAAAAGATATATCATATTAGCTTAACATGCATTTTCCAATTGAACCTCCAGACACATAGCAATCCGAACTATTCTCCTTCTTAATACAACTGTTGTGGTTTTAGTTATCCTTGTGCTTAATAACATGGATGTAGACCTGTTCTCCGGGAATTAGTCTTAATTCTTTTTAAAGCCAGTGTATTAGAGGTTACTGTCAAATCTGTTTGCCAAGAAATTCCTGAAAGCACTAGATGAATGTATGCTTTGAATTCCCTTTTCTGAATGTGGGCATGTTTCTTGTATTTCCAAAGACGGTACTCCTTTTTTCCCTCCCTTCTGGTTAGGAACATATCAGTCTGAAAATTACTAGAAGGTCAAGGCAGATTATGTCATTGCTCCTTATCCAGGCAAATTTACCAAATGTCTCAATAAAAAAAAAAGATGTAGATAAGGCAACAGCACAAGGGAAATCAAGCCTGCACAGCATGGAGGAAGTTTCTTTGTTGGGACAGATTCTTGGTATAAAGTACTTAATAAGAACCTTGCTGTTACCCTTTTTTATAGCAATAGTGTGGAATCTGGCTGGTTAATCATCAGAACCGTGGGGGATAATTGCAAAAGAACCAAAGACGTCTGTCTTTGCAAGTGGCTTGTTCTTTTTAATTTTTGTTTTATTTCTCTAAAATGTAAATTTTAGAAACGGAAAATAGAGGTTTCTGAGAAAAGTCCTTACGTGAAAATGAAATTATGTATTTTTTTTTAGTCCATGTTTGTATACAGGAGAAGGAATAAAATTGGGAAAACAATTAATTTCAAATGGGCTGCAATACATTACTGGTGAAATGGGTTTCATAGTTTTATACATTTAAAGACCTTGATCTCTTTCTGTTGACCCGCTAAATTGCCTCTAACCTACTTTATATCAATAATTACGAGGATGGAATGCAGCGAATAAAATAAATTATATAAAACAGCAGTAGTTCACAACCAGACATAAATTTCATCCATATAGAAAAAGTGTTAACAAAGCAATGAATAAAAACTACTCAGTTGCCTTCAATATCCCCCCCCCCAACAAATAGAGAAGACAAAGACATCCTCAGGTCAAGCTTGGTTTCTTTCATATGCTCATATTGATAGTGTATTTTTGGCAACAATACAACAGTAGTTCACAGTTCCTTCCATTCTCTTTTTCAGCTTCCTAGAGGGAAGCCTGAGGATCGTAGAAGAGCAGGCAAAGCTGGAGGGTGGAGTTAAACATGCCATCACTTTGGAGTCCTTGCATTGCCACAAGAGATCCAAGTCCAGCCTCCCCTTGAATTCCATTGACCCTTATCTAGGACCAATTTAATGTTAACAACCATTAGTTGACTAGATTCTTGAGGATAGGCTTCAGTAAATCACTTATGCTGCAACCTTATGAATGGTCCTTGATTCTTTGCCCCTCACATGGATTTCCTGATCCATGTCCTGATGGTTTCGCATGGAAGTATTAACCAGGTCCCACTCTGCTTCACTGTTTGGAGATCAGTCAAGTTTGGCTAGGCACTGCCACCATGGAGAGCGTGATCAGTCGCAATAATCAAGAGAAGAGTATGGATTCTGTCTTTATCCTGACTTTGTATTCCTGTAATATGAAAGGAAGTCCACTCTGATATTCTCCAGACTACAATGGTCTGGAGAATTTTTATTTTCAAAAGTCTGGTGTGTCTTTTACAATGGTTGCAGCATCCCAGGGTCATGTAATTACCCTTTATGACCTTCTCAGCCAGCTTCCAGCAAGCAAAATCAACGGGGAAAGCTGGACTCATTTAAAGGCCACATGATTCACTTAGCCACTGCAGTGATTCGTTTAACAATCATGGCAAAAAGGGTCATGAAATTGGGCATGACAACTGAAATTCTGGCCTCAATTTTCATAAGTTGAGGACTAGCCATAAATTTAATAAACAAAATAGCGGTTCCCAGAGAAAAAAACTCAGAACTGGAATCTTGGGGTAGAGCATATAAATACAATTAGGTTCTCAGATGTTAGGAACAACTCTCTTCTTTCAGGAGACCTCTAATTCTGTAATAAACTATTTTATCTAAATCTAATCCAGATCTCCTCTGATAATACCAAACTTAAGAGCACCTATTTGACCACTATTTGGACATTATACAGACAAATGTGTTCTGATAGAATAATCAACCCAGTTAAAACACATCTACAATTATGTGTACCCTTCACTAATCCCCTATTCCTGCTCATATTGCTGTGTTTTGTGCAAGATTTACAGTGAAACAAGCAGCTTTGCTTTTCATCCAAACCAAATGGAAGCCTGTCCAATTTAATCTCTTTGGCCTTAGATGTGCCGTTATTCCAACCGCAGAAGATGGGGATGCTCCAGTTGCACCATCCTCCATCACCAAATGATGTGGTCACAAAGCACAATGTCATGGAAGCGTGTTGCTTAACAATGGCAATTCCGGTATTGACATTGTAACCCAAGGACCATGGAGGTTGTTCAGCGAAATACCACAGGATTGCAACTTCCAACTTCCTGCCAGCTTTTCCATTGACTTTACTTATGGGAAGCCCATGGGGATGTCAGAAAGTGCAATCAGGTGACTATCAATCATGTGTTGCAATGACCAGAACTCTGAAGCCCAGTTGTATATTCAGCATTTATATACTTATTTGGGAACTGAGGCAAGATCAGGTAGAAGTACCTGAATTAGAATGAATCTGGCTGCTTTGATGTTACATATAATTATGATCTTTCTCTCTCTGTAAATATATATGTGTATGTATAAAATAGATAAAAACTCACGATCACCAGGAGAGTAGAAAGTTTAAAACTTTAATTTAATACCAAGCTTTCGCTGGGAGCTCCCAGCATCATCAGGGTTAACAAGCCAGTCTATGGGTGTGCCTTAAGTAAGGTTGTTTGGATTTACCCAGGAGTCACATCTTCAAGGATATTATTGAACATATGTGTATGTGTGTGTGTGTGTGTGTGTGTGTGTGTATTGCTAACAAAGAGTTGAAGGGACACTGGTATAGCTATTTCGAGCTAATTAGCTCTCATCAGCCAGCCATACCCTTCTGAGATTCGAACCTGGGCTGCTTGCACGTTAGGCAGCTCTGTTGACCCCGAGACTCTTTCTCACTTTGTCAGCTGTATCAGGGAGGGAAGAGACAGGGGAGGAGATATGTCTTGAGTGTTTTTTTTATGCATCCTGTCGACCCATATTTGGGCCAACAGGGTGCATCAAAAAAACACTCAAGACATATATATATATATATATAATATGTTAATGATGTTATTTGGTAACGTTGATAAATTTTGATTACCATATTACATTGCTTCTTTTCCTGTAAGATGGCTGAGAGTGGCATAAAAGCATTCTAAACAATACATAATGAATGAATAGTTTCCAAATTCAACATGAGACCATTCAGATATTTCCACTCACTTTTAGCTCAACTATCCATAAGCATATCCCATGTACCTCTTCCTGATCTGTTTGCTTATGTCAGGCACAAAGAATCAGGACCACCCATTAAGTTCCAGCTAAGCTAATTTATTGCTCATGCCTGTACACAAGAATCTAGTCAACTAACAGTCAGCACTAAATTGGAGCTAGATAAGAATTAACTGAATTCAAGAGGAATTGGACTTAGTCCAGGGTCCCCAACCTCTGAGCTGCAGCCCACTTGTGGGCCATGAAGTGTTTGCAACCAGCCCGTGGAAACAGTGGATGAGTGCGTACATGCGTGCTCTATTTGCATGAGTGACAGGCGGGCGTGTACAATGCTTGCGCAAATGAAGCTGCACGTGCTTGCCAGCCTCCCACGCAAAACCGTCCCTTCTCCCTCCCATCAGTCCGCAAAGCCAGAAAGGTTGGCGAACTCTTGACTTAGACTTTTTTCGAGAACATAATATCTCCAGGCTGATTCCTCTCTTGAATCCGCCCCCTGGCGCTGTCTGTCCTTCTCCTACCAGTTACCCTAGATCAGGGGTGCCAAACTCGCCACATCACGTGACGTGTCGCAATGTATCGCAACTTTTTCCCCATTGCCAGAGCTGGGGTGGGTGCAGTTTCAGCATGATGGATCCGGCCCACAGGCCGGCAGTTTGACACCCCTGCCCTAGATGAATTAGGACAAAGCACACTTATAATGGATTTTAAAACCTTTAGGTTGCAAATAGGTTGCAAATAGGCCTGTGTGTTTTTTTACCACAATTAAGGAAAGGAAAGTCACCATAACACCCTTGTTTTCAAAATCAGCTTTGGGGCACCTGATGTCTCATGTGATGTTGAGGCAGTTTTATGCCCCACATATTATTCAAGCATTATAGCAGTTCCTAGTTTTTTCCAGCTGTAAACAATATTAGAACATTCACTGACAGACTTGACGAAAGATTTATATGTGTGGGCATCAACAGTTTTCAAGGGCTTGTTGATACCTGTCACATTTCAAATGCTTTGCCTGAAATTGCAAACTTGCAACAGAAGAGTAATATTGCTAAATAAGTATACTGGATTTGAATTTGTTAAAAACAGAATATATATTACACTAATTATATGCTCTTGAAATATGCCGTTGGCTTGGACCACTGACATGCGATGCATACCCGATATGGAAATACTATTCCACAGCTGAACAAACAGCTCTTCTCTGGTTTGAATATTATAAATCATATTTGTCATAAGTTTTAACTGTGAGTCTAGTTGATGAAAGATTTGACCTGTGTTTGAGAGACCTGATCTGAATATTAGCTCAGTATGGATTTGTGGGTATGCTATTTCACTCTTATTTCTGGTGTTGAATCAATTTGTCATTGTAACTTGCTATGCAGGTTGAGCTCATTACAAATATGCTAATATTACCTCTGAATTTCTGTTAGTGGGAATGGCAGTGGTATCATGGGTGTACAGATCTGAAATAAAATCTGTTCATTCTAGCAACCATTGGGTTTTATTTAAAAAAAAATACAGCATTGTCTGTTCCTTATATACAAACACTGGATTGTTCATTCCCTACTTTGTTGGATGGAGAGGCCTGTATATTTAAAAAGGAAGTTATGTCAATGCAGAATGTTCTAGTTGGTTTTAGGGAAGGTTCAGCCAAGATACTTTTGATACGCTGACTTCATAAGAGCCTCAAGAAAGATAAGGATTGCACATAGCAACAGGCGCTTTTGCCTCATAAATTTAAAAGATCTACAGAGTGTCCTTGACTTATGATCACAGTTTAGCCCGACATTTCTGTTGCTAAGCAAGACATTTTGTTAAGTGAGTTTTGTCCCATTTTATGACCTTGCTTGCCACAAGTGAATCACTGCAGTAGTTAGTAGCATGGTTGTAAGTGAATCTGACTTCCCCATTGACTTGACTTGTCAGAAGGATGCAAAAGATGATCACGTGACCATGGGGATGCTGCGCCGCTCGTGTGAAAAATGCTCAGAAGTCACTTTTTTCAGGGCCGTTGTAACTTTGAACGAATGATTGTAAGTTGAGGACTACCTGCACCTTCAACAAGCAGAAAATAAATGCATTGGAGCTCATAAAATAGATATCGACCCTTCATGCAATGTCCATTGTTCTGTCTCTTATGTGTTTCAAAACATTTTATTTTATAGAGAAAGAGACCTTCTTGGACCCTTTTGTGTTAAGGGATCTCCTGCCAGCTTCTTTGGGAAGTTACTATCGGTATACAGGGTCACTGACTACACCTCCATGTAGCGAAATTGTGGAATGGATTGTTTTCCGAATGCCTGTCCCCATCTCTTATCGGCAGGTAGGTTGGTATTATAAACAGCTTGCCTGATTCATTATTTTCTTAGTTTTGTTTTGCTTTTCTTTTTAATTTAACCCATTTTTTTTCACCACATATGTGTGAGACTTCATCCCTCCACCCACCCAACATGGCCAGCAGGATTTTAGGAATTGAATCTGGAGTGTGCTGGATTGTAAAGGTTTAGTGGTCTAGTGTTTAAGGCACTAGGCCAGAAAGCAGGAGACCATGAGTTCTAGTCCCACCATAGGTATGAAAGCCAGCTGAGTGCCCTTGGGCCAGTCACTCTCTCTCCCAGTCCAACTCACCTCACAGGGCTGTTGTTGAAGGGAAAATAGGACAAGGAAGGTATCTTGGATCTGTTTGCCACCTTGAGTTATTTCTAAAAAAAAAATAGAAATAGGCAAGATACAAATAGATAAAATAAATAAAATATGCTGTAACCAGATTTCATTTCCTTTTCTTGGGAGAGTAGATAAGACCTTCCTCTGTCCCACAAAAAAAGCAAAATATATTCTTGATAGAAAAGGAAGCAATCTGATTTTGTTTTATTGTTCTTTGAAGCTCAACATCAGCCACTCCACACAAGAAGATAATAGAATGCGACATCTTATTTCCTTTTAAATGATTTTAGCTATTACTATTCTGTTCAGATATATTTAAACCATGGTATAAATATTTACACAGAATTTTTCATTCTTTTCCCATCTTCACATTTCTGCTCGAAAATTGTGCTAAGTCATTTTAGGCGTGTACAGACACAGATTTGATAGTTTGAGATAATTGCGCAGAGAAAGCAATGCTTTTGCTAATATACCGTCTTTGCCTATTTTGAGAACACCATGAAACTTGCATTGTGCTTACTCTGAAAAGGGTATACAGATCCTTACAAGGGTTTCATAGGAGGTCTTATTAGAGAACAGACACAACAGCACAAGTCAACAACCGATAATTTCAATGAGAGAAGTCCTAACGTAGAGAATATTTAACTGTTTAGCAATTAAAGAGGCAATGGCATTTAAAGTCTCAGTTTTAAAAAAAAAATTGTTATCACTTGTCCTGCCTCTTTTAGTTGCTAGTGTAAATACATTTCATTGCAACAAAGGCCTCTTGGTAGACAATAACTGTTCGTGGAAAAGTCACCAATTTACATGAATTGAATGAGTATAAATATTCAATAACCCACATGAATTAATTGAAAACATCAAGATGTCACCCATCCCACTACTTCTCAGTCAAGAAGGCACACCAAGTTCATATGTCTTCTTTGATTATTGTTCTTTCCTGATTTTTCTATCCAATGAGGTCAAACAGTGGCTTAAATCAAATCCACATATTTCACTATTTGTTCTCAGAGTTTACAATTATGACAATAGCAGTAGCACTTAGACCAGGGGTCCCCAACCTATGGGCCACAGCCCGGTAGTGGGCTGTGGCCTGCTGGTCACCGGGCCACAGGACAGGCTGGCCAGTGCATGCACGTTTGTTTGCACACCCCCTCACTTGTTCTAGTGCCGTGGCCACAGGGCGCAAGAACAGGATGCCACAAAAACGGACCACCGCCATGCCTCAGGGAATGAAAACGGACTATCGTCGTGCCATGGGGCACAAAAATGAGGTGCTGCCTCACTGCGGGGTGCAGAAACAAGGCGCTGCGTCAAGCAAGAACAGGGCAGGGCTAGTGGCACTAGCCCCACCCTGTTTGCGTACTTGTGTAAAATGCTTCCCCCTCCCTTTTCCTTCAGTCCGCCAATCGAGAAAGGTTAGTGACCTCTGACTTAGACCATTGCACAGTGCTTTTCAGCACTCTCTAAGTGGCTTGCAGAGGCAACTTGAGAGGACCTGTGTCCAAATCTCTGCAGTACTTAAGACATGCAGGCTAAGACACTAGGCAAGGTTATTGGGAGAATAAAAGAGAAGGAAAGAAAATATATGTATATGTGTATACAATAGCACTTAGACTTATATACCGCTTCACAGTGCTTTACTGCTCTCTCTAAGTGGTTTACAGAGTCAGCATATTGCCCCCAGCAATCTGGGTCCTCATTTTACCAATCTTGGAAGGATGGGAGGCTGAGTCAACCTTGAGCCAGTCAGGATCGAATTCCTGGCTGTGGGCAGAGTCAGCCTGCAATACTGCATCCGAACTACTGTGCCACCAAGATTCCTTGGTTATGGTTCAAATATTATGATATTTGTAATGTTTTTTGGGTTATTCTTAGAAGTGAATAACTGTGAGATGCCTTTATAGTATGTTATTCTAGTAGTGTCAAAGGAGTATTATTATTATTATTGGCAGGTTAAATCAATATATTGCAGGTTGAAGGCTTTAATTGAAGAATAGGGCCCATAATGTACCATACAGTCCAGTGTGGGTCAATAAATAGGTATTTTTTAATTTCCCAGTCTAGGGCAAAGAGAGACTTGGTTCCAAGTTACCCTGCTGATCCCCAAGCATAAGGAGAGGATGGGAATCTGGGTCTCTGCTCATAATCCAGCACCTTAAGCACTAGATCACACTGGCTTTTTAAATGTCCCCAAATGTCTGACATTATAGCAGTTTCACTAATGCAGTGACAAATTCACAAATCACATGTGGCCTAGTGGATCTCTCTAGCAACATTTGCTAAATCAACTCAAGTAAACTTTAGAAAGACAGAGGTGGTGGAACATTGATAGCAAAAGATTAAACTTGCCAAGTCCTTTCTGTATGTAATAGTGTGCTCAAAATTAAATTTAGTTTAGTGTAAATTAATGAAATATCTCTAATATAACCATTTTATGTCCTTAATAACTGTTTCCTTGTGCAGCTTTAAAAATTAAAAATTTGTTCACACTCCTGGATCTATGTACTCACTTTTGTAGGCTACCTGTCCCTAAGATTATGCATCTTTGCTATAAAACTACATCTACAGTGTCTTTTTTGCCTTCTTTCTGTTGAACAAAAGATTCCCTGCTCCTTGACTATCATGCTGAAGGTCTCTTTAAATGATATTTTGAATTAAATTCCTTAAATGATCATTTGAATCAAATTCTTATAAGGATGGGGTTCAATTATCTCCCTAGGCTGCGTTATAGCTAGAATATATCTACATAATCAAGGTATTTAAGTCAAGGTAAGGAGATTCATCTGCTTGTCATAAAAAGCAGACTCATTTGGGATTCCTGCTTTACAAGAACATTATCCAAAAGAGAAATATTATTTAAGAAAACAAGAAAAAACTGGAAGAAAGGGAGACATAGTTCATCCCTTGTGAGACAGGATGGCATACCTCAGTTTTTCTCTGTCTGCTAGACTCCTTCTCATTTTAGAAACTATGTTTTTACAAAAATGTTTCTATTTCTGCGGCTGCAGCCAAAACGTCAGCATTTTTATAGAAAGTATTTTACAAAGTGGAGTGTGCCAATCTGAACATGCCTTTAATGTGCCAATTTTTCTAAAATGCATCCTACTTACTAGTTTTTGGACTGTGGCCTTCATTCTAGAAAATGTTAAATACTCTTGGCTGAAAATAAGAGGAAACTTGATAGACAAAAGTTCTATTTTTACTCCAGCTGTGGCTTCTGCTTGCAGACAAAACGTACGCAGGTAGATTTCTTTCCCAGCCCTTCTTTTTATTTCCCCCCCCCCTTGCACATTTTTGTCATTTAGAGCACGTTTCCCAACCTTGTTAATTTAAAATTTGTGGAAGTCAACATCATGCTGGCTGGAGAAACCTGGGCATTGAAGTCCAAACATCTTAAAGTTGCCAAGGTTGAGAAACACTGATTTAGAGCTAAGCTACCTTGTTTTTTTGTTTTTGTTTTTACAGTATGGATAGCCTGCAACATCATGGGTATGGGATTTGCTGTAAAGAAGAGATGGGAATATGGGAATATGTCATACCATGAGCTGTGATTGATGTTACTTTGGAATGATTGGCATTCCATTACTATTACTTTGGCAGAGTAATAGTAATAGTAAAATAAAAACACAACACAATATAAAATAAAACAGAGACAGAGAGCAATATATATATCTTGAAGCCTCTATAGTAAGGAGAGGCTAGGAAATAATCTTTTCCTTGACTCTCTTTGACATTAACTTTCTAGAGTGTGTTCTTGGCTGCCTGGCAGAATAGCAATGAGGCTAGATAAGGCTGCTGGCAGGGAGTTCGGTGGGCAGACGTTTTCCTGTTTGATTTATCAGTCTTGGCATCAGAACTTCCTGCCATTTTGTGTTATTATCAGCTGCCCACATTTCACCACATTGTTTTTCTAATTAATGTCTTTTTTCTCCTCCTTTCCCCTTATCCTGATCGTGGCTTTCAGCTGGAAGCCTTCTATTCCATATTTACCACGGAACAGCAAGATCATGTCAAATCTGTGGAATACCTACGGAATAACTTCCGGCCTCAGCAACGCCTGAACAACAGAATTGTTTCCAAGTCAGCTGTGAAGGATGCTTGGAACCAACTTTCAACCAGCATGTTTGAAAATCCACTGGGCACTGAAGCCTCCAAAGGTACAGTGACTTTGTCCATTGAGGATCTGGGGAAGCACCATCACTTTAGGGCAGGGGGACAGGGAATGATGGCCCTTTCGTGACTTGTGGACTTCAACTCCCAGAATTCCTAGGCCAGCATGTTTGTGTACATGGAGTGATCAGGGAAGCATGGCCAGGAAAGCACAGGTAATCATTAGGCTTTTGATCAATATACTTTGTTTTCAACACATTTCACATCATTCATATAGCAGTGCTCGGGAATCTTGTTTAGCCACTGCCTCATTTAGCGACCATGTATAGCTACAGTTGTGATGGAAAAAATAACTTTGCAACCAATTGTCACATCTACAACCTTTGCAGATCTGTAAAGCAAAAGAAACCTGAAGTAAGACTGTAAACACAGTGGAGATTTTGCTTAGTGTCTGATTTGTTTAATGACCAAGTTGCCAGTCTCAACTGGCACTAAACAAGGACTGATACATACAGATGAACTAGTAATAAATCCCACGAGGGATTCACACACGCAAACACATACACACTGGTCATGCTTTTTTCCAATGAATTGCCCCTCTTCCCATGCTTGTGTACAAATTTTTTTTATGTTATATAAATTTGATGGCTTGACGGTTCAGATGGGGAAAAAAACACACAACAGCAAAAATTAAAGTTACCGTTCCTGAGACAGTTTCTGTTTTATCGCTACCAATCATTTTGTTGAAACTGCAGACTTTTTTTTGCCGCAGGGCAGGGAGGCCAGGCACTTTTGTGAAAATATCGAAAAGCAGAGTTTTTAGAACACCTTTTAACTTTACTGTGTTTTCATGATGCTGTTGCATTAAACTGCCTGCTCTCTCTAGGAGGCCTTTTGTGTGCAACAAAAATGCTAGAGAGACATGAATCCCCATTTAATCAGTTCACAAATTTTACATACATCCTGCTTTTTCAGCTAAGGTGGGTCCCAAAGTATCTATTAAAAACCTGAATATGCTCAAATTCTGTAGTGCTGGAGTAGGTTGGCTCAATACAGCTTTAAAGGCATTATTGTTAGACCTGCATGGTAGTCCAGGCAAGAAGCACGACCCGGTCTTTAGTGTAAGGTTACCTTAACAGAATAAATAAATATATGGCACTTCTCAGGCCCCTTAATGACAGCGTGGTGGTGGCAGATTGGAATGGGCTTTGTAACATTATCAGAAAACATGAATATTTATTGCTGGTGTGTTGGCCGCCTATGGGCCTCCATGAAAGGTAATAGCTTGCATTAGAATAAAATAGCAAATTGGACTTGTTTTTTTTTATTTTCAGAGCAACCCTTAGAAAGATATTGCATAGAATTACAAAGGTTTCCCTGCTTTGAATGAGTACCTGTAATATTTCCCATGTTAATAACTGCTGCGGAAATGTTACGGCACCCTTATGTAGAGTGTTTTATTTATTTTTTTGGGCATCTGGGCTCAGTAGGAATGGTTCTGAATTCTTTACCCAAAATAAAAAGTAGCTCCATAGAATTATATCCTATCGAGAGCAAAGATTACAAGCCAACTTTTGGCATTGTAGAAATAAATGGATAAATAATATGGGGTAATACATCGAGAAATTTAAATAATTTTGGTTTATGGGTTAGCATTACACCTAAAAAACAATGAAGTGGCTAATTCAGCAAATGATTTTCTTACAGCTTATTATGTATAAACCTAGGTAGTTTTTTCTTGGTTTGTGGCATTGGCTACAAGATAACAAGGGAGTATCTGTAGCTCTCCAGATATTGTTGAACTACAATTCCCAGGATCCTCATCACAGATCATGTTGTCTGGGGTTGGTGAAAGCTATAGAATAGAAATAGAAATAGAAATAGAAATAGAAATAGAAATAGCAATAGCATAGCATAGCATAGCATAGCATAGCATAGCATAGCATAGCATAGAATAGAATAGAATAGAATAGAATAGAATAGAATAGAATAGAATAGAATAGAACAACAGAGTTGGAAGGGACCTTGGAGGTCTTCTAGTCCAACGCCCTGCTCAGGCAGGAAACCCTATACAAGGGGTGTCAAACTGCCACCCCATTGCCGGCAATGGGAAAAAAAGTCACGATATGTTGCGACATGTCACGTGACGTTGCAAGTTTGACACCCGTGCCCTATACCATTTCAGACAAATGGTTGTCCAGTCTCTTCTTAAAAACCTTCAGTGTTGAGCACTCACAATTTCTGGAGGCAAGTTGTTCCACTGATTAATTGTTCTGACAGGATTTGTTTTTCCTTAGTTCTAGGTTGCTTCTCTCCTTGATTAGTTTCCATCCATTACTTCTTGTCTTGCCTTCAGGTGCTTTGGAGAATAGGCTGATCATTAGAACACAGTACTGAGCTACTGCTAAGGTTGCTTTCTGTAATGGTATGTAAGAATGGCCTTGCAGAAAGGACGAATAGCTGCAGTCTTGAGAATGGTCTGATAAACAAAATTTGAATCGGAAGAAGGAACAGCAACAAAGTGGATGGACTCAGTTACAATGATGATGGATGTATCATTGGAAGACCTAAAGGGCTTGGGGAGCCTAGATTGTCACTGAGAATTGACCCCATCTTGATGACACACAATTAATCAATTAATTAAAGCAAGTGCATTTGCATTTTTCTATTTTCCACATTTGTATTTTATGCTTCTTCCCAAAATGTGGGATAGGTATATTTAAACTATTGTACTTTAATTTTTTCCTCAATAAAAGCTTGAGCTGACAGACACCAATGGCACCAGTGTAGAAAGGAACATATATCAGACACTACTAAGGGATTAATGTGTCTTCCCACTTGATGAGATTGCACAGATTAAGATATATGGCAGGAAAATAGTTAATTAAAACAAAAGAAAAGCAAAATTGTGATAGGCAACTTTGCTCCATTATAATGATCCAGATCTCTTCAATTTAAGACTTGCTCTGTTTCCTGTATTGGCTGTCTAAACTAAAATCCCTGACTTGAATTGTAAAATTCCTGGGCAAATTCCCTTTGATTCATATTCTCTATGTGTGGAGCATTAAGTAGCTGGCTAATTGTATTCAGTACAAAGCTATTTCTTAAGGTCTGATATAGGCAAAACACTTTTGTGTGGTTAAGATTATTGACCCCTCTGGATGATTGCCGTGAGGCCATGAAGTTAGCAATCATAAATACATTGCACACTGTTTCCAATATAATTGTGCAGCTCAGCCTGAAAGAGACACCAGTTCATTGTATATTTCATTTCATTTGAGAATTTCTGGATGAGAATTCTGCAAAAAGGTTCACAGTAGGACTCATTAAAAGACTTTTCTCCCCTTTAAAATAGTACTGACTCCATTATTATAGCAAAATTATTAGCCAGGATGTGTTCTTGTGCCTATATTGATGAACCTGGACTAGATGGCTCTATAAAAAGATTCATTCCCTGAGCTATTCTTTGTTCCAGCTACTGTTTATGTCACCATGGATTGGATGGCAGTGAGAACTCTTTCAAAATCTCGGCTTATGTCAAAATGGATTCAGTGCTTGAGTAATGCTTATAGGAGAGCATGACAAAGGTTTATGATGTCAAAACTATCTTTAATGAAGCCAAAATTGGAATGTGAATCCACCCAGAGGTCTGGTCTAAGACTGCTGGTTTTTCAACTTTGGTTTTGATTGGAGCTAACTTTACATCTCATGATTCATTAACTGAATTTAACTAGCATTTGCTATTATCCTTTCCTCCTGGTCAGTGAAAACAATCATTGTAAAGTACCGGTATTTCTTCTAACAGCTTGCAGGTATTCTGGCTTTCAGTGGGCTGAATAAGATAATGATTGTTTATTTTAAGCTTGTTCCTCCTTTGGGGTCTGTTTGAAGCTAAAACTGGGCCTATAGTGACAAATGCCATGCACCTCTCCAGCTTGTCTAGTGCTAAGTGGGAAACAATGCTTGGTACATTTTTACAGACTAAAAAAAAAAATAACAACCCACCTCTCTTCTAGTGTAACCAATCTAAAATGAATGGCCATACAACACTCTAAAGGTGACAGAGCTGACTTAAATTTCTTGCTGAGAAACAGCAAGGTGATGCTTTCCAGCACTTGCTTCAAGCAAAGGTGATGAAGAATAAAATAGCTGATCAGCTGAATGGTGTGAACTACTGTCATGAAAAATTAAATAACTGGAAGTTGGGATCCACGAATGGTGTTTCAAGCTGGATATTCTGGGACTAAATCTCGGCATTGAAATAGCTGTTCCTGTAGATTATTTCAGAAACAGCCCTCCATGAGTGATGATCATACCTTGACAAAACTGGGCCCTATTTTGTTTGCCCCCACTGTTCCTGGGAATAATTTGTACCATTTACATAGCTCTGTGCCAAATTGTTGTTGTTGTTGTCCTCTCAGTAATCATATCCTCTTTTTTATTGCTTGTTTTTGCAGCCTGTGATATTATATTTTGACAGTTTTATATGGGGCATGTTATGGTGCTACACAGTTCTTCTCCATACGGCTATATATTGCAACGATTAAACAGAGATTTGAAGAGTGATTAGTCTTCCAGTTAGCTCCATTTTAATTATCTCCTTTCTTGTCTGTTCAGTTGTTCCAGGGTATCAGGATATCCAGTGTTTCATGCTCTGTTTCAGCTTACCCAAGAAGTAGCCTCTTAATTAGGAGCAAAATGCATTTGGGTGAACGAGAGAGATTGGACGTCTTTCAATAACCTATTAACCCATGGTTTATTCATTTATTTATTTATTTCTCTGGTCGGTTGGGTCTAGTCAACCCACTGAACTATACATCCATTACCGAGCTTGTATTCACAAAATACACTGAGTCACACATTAGCTAATCACATTTTATTGTAGCTGCAGGTCAAAACTAAGTTCCAAAACAGAGACTCATAAATCATACATGAAATTAATTATCAACCTTATCCTCTTGGTTTTCAGTAGTCTCATGTAACATTTTGGCATTCAGCCACAATTTGATTTCATCAAATCAATAAAAAAACTCTTTTGCTGACGCCTAGTGTTTGTCAATATTTTTGCAGCCCTGATGTGGTTACTAATCATTATAACCTGCAGAAATCTTGACTTGGAGGGCAACAACACTGTATTTGGAGTGTGCATGGGTGTGCATATAGCACCTGTCAAGAACACCTTAAAAGATCTGTGTCTTTTCTTGGGCTTATGGATCCAAGAAAAAACAAGCTTTAAAGTGCTCCTTATTGCATGATCACAAGTGTTCTATATCACATTTTGTCCCTTATCATTGCATTTGTGCATAGTCCTACTAATTATCAAAGTTCACACAATGGGAACAGTCTAGTTCCTACCTAGGATTTAGTTCTTCTGTGGTTGTTCTATGTTATCTACATAGAACATGCCTTTGTGGCTCAGTAGTTAAAAGTGCAGTATTGCAGGCTAACTCTGCCCACAGCCTGGAGTTCAATCCTGTTGGGGCTCAAGGTTGACTCGGCCTTCCATTCTTCCGAGGACCCAGATTGTTGGAGGCAATATGCAAATAATGCTTACATTGCAAGCCATCCAAAGCACTATGGGACAGTAAATAAGTATAAATGCTATTATGCTATTACGTTATATGGGAGTCTGAGAGTTATGGTTTTATCTAGAAGGAACCCATCAGAGAAGACAGCTCTAGATCACCCAACTGTTGTAAGTTATGAGAGATGGCATGGGAACTGAAAGCAATATTCTGTGGTAAATCCCACATAATTTTAATACTTAAAAGGCCTTATCAAAATAAAGGTGAAAGCTATGAAGAGATCTCCGCAAACTTTAATGATTTTTAGAAACTCCCCCTCCCCCCCAAAAAAATTATTTCTCTTGTCAGGGTAAATCAAAAATGATTCTTAAAACTGTTAAAAAGGTGAAAACCTAAGTCCTTGAAGATCTCAAAACAATGTTTAAATTTGATCTGGCAAGCAGAATAACCCAACTGGTATAAGATGTATTGATTCTGGACTGATATATAATAATAAAGCCACACATTCCAGATTTAGTAATAAGGAAAGACTCCAACTCCTTTATTGCCCTAAAGTTTAATTTCCTTGGGTCTCTACTCCAAAGTAAAGGCTGGGAAGTACTGATAAGCATTTAACTCAGGGCTCTTTAAACTTGGCCCTTTTATGACTTTTGGACTTCAACTCCCAGAATTCCTCAGCCAGCGTGCCTGGCTGTGGAATTCTGGGAGTTGCAGTCCACAAATCATAAAAGGGCCAAGTTTGAAGACTCCTGATTTAACTATTTCTTCTTTATTAGTGTCACTTCCTGTTAAATGTTCTTGATGATACTATCAACACAGCATCTTACCTGAAGATACTTCACAGACTGAAACGTTTGGTCAACTCTACAACACTGTGTCCATAATAGCCCTCAATATGTTTAGGACTCCAGCTGTCAAAAAAGCTCCAGAGATAATATCAGATATAGTCTATTAATGGAGGCATCCAGTTGCCCATTCTGCTAGGCAATTATGACACGATCTTTATATTTTAAATTATAATTTAAATGAAGAATGTTGAAACTCTGAGACAGATGCTTAGCTAGATCCCATGTTTTTACCTCTCTTCTTTGCCTGTCTCAGAAAAGAAAATTATCTTATGGTGAAGTAAACCAATATTCCCTACATCATCTTTTTCTTCGGGTAAAATATACCATAAATTGATATGGGACTATAGATGGTGTAGACAGAGTATCACTCTTTCCCATTGCCCTCCTAGTGTCAAAAAATATTTCCGTAATTGGCTTTTCTGTTCTCTTTCTTCTGCACTGAAACATTTTTATCCAGGTTCCTCAAATAATTGGATTCAAGTTGGTTTCTGCCCAATCTCATCCTTCTTTCCTTTCTGGAAAGGAAAGACTGAAATGCCTTGTCTCTGGAGGAACTGATTTTAGTCTTCCATCTTATGAATTTGCATTTAGGGACATATGCAGAGTTCCTCTGCTAATACAATCCGCTCACGGCACCGAATCTCTCTCTGATCCCTCTTATCTACACTTGAACTGAGCACCACCTCATATTTGCAAGTTCACACAGAAAGTACAAAGAATATTTTTCCTTGACAAACAGCCAGTAACCCTATAAATGCCAAGCACAACTGGATTATTATTCACAAGGAGTAAAATTAAATATCTGCATATCCCTTTCTGTTGTCTGATAGTATACGTTTTGTGACTTAAAATGTGCATGCTGTTTGTATTTTCCTTCTGTTACAGTGACTTATTGATCAGCATATTAAATGGCATAGCTCCCCACCAAATTGGAATAAACCAATAGTAATATAGAGTTTTGCAAGTCCAAAATAGGCTTGGTTTGCTTTTACTATATTGGGTAAAATAACTTTTACGTACAAATAAATTGTAAGATTAAGAAATAAAACTATATACACTGTTCTTTGAAAGTCTTGGCTTATAAGAAAAACACTTTTTAATCTATCACATATATAGTACCTTGGCCTGGAGTTCTTATGCTATGGGACAATATGGGGAGAATAAGATCAATCTAAAACCATTACGTATTTTCCATGAATTGTCCTGAATAAAAAAATAATAATGGATACTTAATTCTATTTTACAGTAAAACAGATTTTAGCAACCAGGGCCAGAGGTTATCGCGATCAAGATAATCAAAGACTTTTCTATAATCAATGAAGCACATATTGATTTGGGGAGGAGGAGAATTGAATAGTAGGAGCTTCCCAACCATATGAGCACGTCTAGGGAATATACAATGATGGCAAACCCTGTGTTCTCCTTGTCCTCTTTCATTATTCTGTTTCAATATCTCTTGATTTAAAATAATAACTGTTGTTTACAGAAGCATTTTTGTTTTATTGTCACTAAAGCTTTGGGAGTAGGTGCGCTGTTGCAAGCTTTACGACATTTTCCCGAAAAATCCCCCAGAGGTTCTCTTGACATCAGATTATTATTTTTTTTCTGGCACAGATGCCTGATTGCCTCCCCAAAGGTGCCTGATTGCCCCCGCCTGGCTCCTCATCAATAGGGATTTGCCTTTATGTGCTAGCTTTAATTGTAACCCTAGCCTTCTTTAATGAAGGATTGTAATTGAGCACCTGCAAAGTGCTGTTGGCTGTAATCTGTATCTGGAATATTTCTCAAGTATCCCATTGAATCCGCTGTGTTGCAGGCTCTGTTTTAAAATGCATTCTTCTTCCGATTGGAGCATTGCCCAATTGCTAATGACATTGCAACGCTCTTTGTGACTGTTTTGGTGTTGTGATACTTCTTGTGTGAATTTAGATTATTTGGACTATCTTTTTCCTTCATGCGTCTTCCTGTATAGCAGTGGTTCTCAACCTTTTTAATGCCGCAACCCCCAACCGGTCGTAAGTCGAGGACTACCCAACCGGTCGTAAGTCGAGGACTTTCCCTGCCCGGGAGCGCCACGCATGCGTGGTTCCGCCCCCTGCGCCGGCCAAGGCGTAGCTGGCAAGCGGCAGAGACGGAGCAGGCCGACCACCAGCTGGCCCAGCCCAAGGGAGGTAAGGCACCCGCCGGAAAAGGGGAAAAAAATGGTGGACAGCCTTACTTGGCGACCCCTGTGAAATGGTCGATCGACCCCAAATGGGGTCGCGACCCATAGGTTGAGAACTGCTGCTGTATAGAGTTTCTTTGATTATCAGGCTGAGTACTATTTCTTGTCTATACAGGTAGTCCTCTTATGACTGGTTTTTCAGTGACAGTTCGAAGTTACAACAGACCTCCGCTAGGGCTATTTACGACTCAGATTCAAAGTTCTGACAGCCACCTGCATCCCCCATGGTCACGTGATTGTATTTTGACACTCAGCAACTGGCTCATATTTACAGCCATTTGCAGCATCCTGCATTATCTCAATTTGCATTTTTTGCTGGAAACTGGCATTTAGCAATAGCGATAGCAATAGCAGTCAGACTTATATACCGCTTCACAGTGCTTTACAGCCCTCTCTAAGCAGTTTTACAGAGTCAGCCTAGTGCCCCCAACAATCTGGGTCCTCATTTTATGGACCTCAGAAGGATGGAAGGCTGTGTCAACCTTGAGCCGGTGAGAATCGAACTGCCAAACTGCTGGCAGTCGGCAGTCAGCAGAAGTAGCCTGCAGTACTGCATTCTAACCACTGCGTCACCAGGGCTCTTTATGTACAATGTCCGGCAAAAATACCTATTGCAGACAATGGATTGCTTAACCACTGTGGCGTTTGCTTAACAACCACCTCAAAAAGATTGTAAAATTGGGAACAGTCATGTGATGATCCGCTTATCAACCGACATGACCACAATCATAATTCCGGGCTCAATTACAGTCTAAGTCAAGGACTACCTGTATCTTTTTTTCTCCAAATTGTTGTCATCCAGCTCTGTTAGATTTCAACTTTTCTCAGCCAGTTAAAGCCCAAAACTTGGAGGGGGGCATAAGGACACACAGCTCACATAAGGATGTACAGGTTCTCCAAGTTTGCCCATTTTCTCCTTTTAAAATGTGTTGGCCATATCAGTATGAATGTATAAGATGCAACTGAAGTGCGCAGGATGTGCGTATGAATTCTATGGCCTATTCTAAGTGATTCCTCCCTTAGGGAACTTCAAAGGACAAAAGAACTGCTTTCCCACTCCCTCCCCTTTTAGACAGTTGTCAGAGCAATCAATGATCATTATTCTTATTTTTTTCTCTCAGATTTGTTTCCATCACCATCTGTTTCCCTCTATCTTCGTCTAGAAACAGTTACGTCCTGCACAAAGGAAGAAAGCAAAGCTAGCTATGCTGAGCAGTCCTGGAAACAAACAAAGAGATACGGCCTTATAGGCTATATAAAAGCTTTAAATAAAGTAAAATGCATACAGGGAGTCCTCGACTTACAACAGTTCATTTAGTGACTGTTCAAAGTTACAACGGCACTGAAAAAAGTGACTTATTATGACCGGTTTTCACACGTACCACCATAGTAGCATCCCCATGGTCACGTGATCAAAATTCAGATGCTTGGTAATTAACTCATATTTATGAAAGTTGCAGTGTCCCGGGGTCATGTGATCCCTTTTACGACCTTCTTCTTCTGACAAGCAAAGTCAATGGGGAAGCCACATTCACTTAACAACAGTTCGACAAATTTAACAACCACAGTAATTCACTTGAAATCTTTGGCAAGAAATGTCGTAAAATGGGCCAAACTCACTTAACAAATGTTTTCACTTAACAACATAAATGTTGGGCTCATTTGTGGTCGTAGGTCGAGGACTACCTGTATATACATGCAACCCACAACAATAAGCAGATCTAGAAACAATATTCATAAGGTAATATAAGACTGGCAAGTTTCTATTTGTATTATACTACCAAACAGATGCTTATCACACTTCAGAACCTCTACATTTGATTTTTTTTTTTAAATCAGTCTTTAAGGTTGCATTCTCTTGGTTCTATTAATAACCAAAATGTATTATGGGGTTAAAAACAGGAAACCCAAAAGACTTTTCAAATATGTTTTCTGTCTGCTTTCTTCTTGATTATTTTTTAGATTTTAGTGTCTAACACCATGAATTAAACGTAGAATATCTTATATAGTATGTGTTATTGCAACCTGAATTAAATATAGTATCCCCTATAATGTGTGATAGTGATGTGAGACATCTTTATATGAGATAGAAACCATTGATAGAGAATATCACCTAAGGTCCTTCCAAGTAGAACATGACTAGAGTCGAGGATTAGGTTATAAATATATCTAATATATTTAATGCGACATCAGCGCCCTGTAGAGTGTGTTGCCATAATGAAAACAGTAACTCGGATGTGGGTTACTGACAGCAGGGATTGTTGGTCCAGGAAAGGGTGTAACTGGTACACAACCCGCAGTTGCACACAAGCCCTCCTGGAGGGGGTGGGTTCAAAGGTTAACTTTTAACTCTAAATGATAAGGTGATATATATACACAATAAGAAGAAAATCCTTTGGAATTTAGGCATCCAGCACTCTTCTGATCATAATCATAATTTCTTTTCATGTCAGAAAAAGGTGGGGGGCAGCTTTAAAATATGTTTCAGCCAGGTCCTAGCACATAACAAGAATTGATTCTGTGAACAGTAGCTGGTGCATTATTATGTTCATTGTTCTTCTATCAGTGTGAGAAATCAACTTGGCTGCATGAAGAGGAAGGGATTTTCTCCTTTTGATCTTTGGGAAGGGACTGTACACTGCTAAATTTCTATGGAATACTGTGCTTTTTCTCCTACTACTCAACCACCTTTTAGCTTACTTTGGCTTATTTTTATCTGGGCTAGGGAATAAAATAATGATTAGCCTTTGGATGGGAGACTCCGTTGTGGGAGTTATGTTTGGAGCTAGGATTGGTTGGTCACATTGTCTCTACTTCGTGTGGTGAGAGGGGCAATCAGCTTCTTGAAATGGCTTCATCCTATCATACAGCAAAGATTCTTATCCAGCTGTACCACGTCAAGTATCTGGGAAACTTTGCAGAGTTCAGTTCTGGAGAGATCGACAGCTTGATCGCCCTCATCTCACATTTTTCCAAAAACCGGAGGAGAGCCATTATATATTCAAGAGTTAAAAAAAAAATAGCTACTGATCCTCAAGGAGGCTCTCTTGACCATTGATCAGTTTGTCAATACCTTACTCCAATACCCAGATGGACCAAGGAACCCAGACTATGAAGCAATCAGCCTAGCAAGTAGGCAGAGCCAGCCACCACCATCACCACCACCACAACAAATGAGCACTCATCCAACAGGAGCCCAAGAACAACAGTTGCTGCTGCTTCTGCAGCCATTTGAAAGCAAATGCCTACTTTCTTGCCAGATAAAGATGATGTGTATCCAAACCTTCCTTGTTTTGAGTGGATTATATATGTTCTTGAGATCCAAGAGCTTCTCTATTGATTAAATCCTTGTAGTTTCTTGATTAGTCTATTGACTGAGGGAGCTGCAGACCATACATTCTCTCTTCTCATGCTGGCGAGGCCTGATTTAGATAACAGCAGAAGTATACTTTAGAGGAGGGGTCCCCAACCCCTGGTCCATGGACCAGTACTGGGCCGCAGCATGCCAGCAACCGGTCCGCACAAACAAGCAAAGCCCCATCTGCGGGATGCAGGCAGCACACAAAACCACGAACCGGTCCCTGGTGCCCAAAAGATTGGGGACCTCTGCTTTAGAGCTAATTTTGAGGATTCTGTCTGGTAGATAATAGCCAACTTTGAGACTTGTCATCTTCAATAGATTTAAGTGTTCAGAGCAAGAGTACACTGCATTATTTCAGCTGATGGTTCAAGATATATGAGCTGAAACGAAGTGACTTAAATGATTGGTCAAAAAAGTGATATAATAATAATAATAATAATAATAATAATAATAATAATAATAATAATAATAATAATAATAATAATAANAGTAGTAGTTGGAAGGGACCTTGGAGGTCATCAAGTCCAACCCCCTGCTCAGGCAGGAAACACTATACCATTTCAGACAAATGGCTGTCCAGTTTCTTCTTAAAAACTTTCAGTGTTGGAGCATTCACCGCTTCTGAAGGCAGGTTGTTCCACTGATTAATTGTTCTAACTGTCAGGAAGTTTCTCCTTAGTTCTAGGTTCTTCTCTCCATGATTAGTTTCCATCCATTGCTTCTTGTCCTGCCTTCAGGCACTTTGGAGAATAGCTTGACTCCCTCTTCTTTGTGGTAGCCCTGAGATATTGGAACACTGCTCTCATGTCCCCCCTCGTCCTTCTCTTCATTAAACTAGACATACCCAATTCCAGCAACCGTACCTTATATGTTTTAGCCTCCAGTCCCCTAATCATCTTTGTTGCTTTTCTCTGTACTCTTTCTAGCATCTCAACATCTTTGTTACATCGTGGTGACCAAAACTGGATGCAGTATTCCAAGTGTGGCCTTACTAAGGCATTGTAAAGTGGTATTAATACTTCACGTGATCTTGATTCTATCCCTCTGTTAATGCAGCCCAGCACTGTGTTGACCTTTTTGGCAGCTGCAGCACACTGCTGGCTCATATTTAAGTGATTGTTCACTAGGACTCCAAAATCCCTCTCACAGTTACTATATTGAGTGAGGTACCACCTATACGATAACTGTACATTTGGTTTTTCTTGACTAAATGTATTTTTTATTTTATTGATATTTTAAAACATAAATCACTTAATAATTGGTGAACAGTGTGTTGTCTGGGTTTACATCTGTAAAACAATCACTACCAATTGATTTCTATAATCCATAATCCACATAATGATTTTAGTTGATTTCCTCTTTTCCCCAAAATATCCTCTTTTCCAAACATTGAGTTAATACAAATCTTGTTGTTTTGATAGATAACAATTAAATATATACCGTAATTTTTCCCAATATTCCTAAAAATAATAATCACATCAATATAATATTTCTTTTCTATCCAATCATTCTGGTTGCCTTACCATAGATCCTGTTACAGTCCTTATTTTAATTTGTTTCTCCCACAAAATTCTAAGTATTCTTACTGGTTAAGATTTTCTCAAAAATTAATTACATTTAAAATTTTAACTCTATTTTTTTCCATATGAACCATCTCACACTTTTTACATTTCTTAAGGAATAGATAAAACAGTGAAAAGAAAGAAAGGAGAACAAGAGTAAAGAAACATAAAAAAAATAACATACTACTTAAAATATATATCCCTCCTAAGCTAATATATATTTGTGTCCAAGATTTCTTATTCTTTTTAACCGTAATTAAAAATATGTTTAATCTTTAAATATTCCATTTAATACATCTAGTCAACTAGTCCTTTAACTCTTATTCAAAACATTTTTAATCCATTATAATTTTCTTAAATTCAATCATATTTAAATATCTAAAACATTTCCCTATCTAAGCCATTTCAACTTTTTTATATTACTCATATCAAGAAATAGAATAAAAAAGGGGAAAAGAGCATACTATATTATTTAGGGGATTCATCCCTCTTAGAATGACATATATATTCCAAATCTTTTCTATTTCTTTAACCATATTTAAACAAATGTTTCTTTTTTAAGTATTCTCTCTGGTAAGTCCCATCATCTATTTTCTTAGTTTCCACTTTGGTCTTTTTCCTTTGCCCAGTATCTTTTTAATCAATGTATTTTGCTGAATCAAAAGGTTTTTCCATATGTTTGTAAATATTACTGTAGATATAAAAAGTAAATCAGATGAAGTGTCTTTGTACGGGGCTTCTGCCTTTCCATGTTTGTTGAAAATCTTTTTCTTTTTCTTTCTCTCCGCTTCTCTTATCATTTCCTTTCTCTCCGATGTTCCTGACATCTCTACAGTCCATTTTATTCAATCTGTTTTCTTGTCCTCAGATTTATTTTGTAGTCTTAAGGGATAAGTTGTTTTTTTTTCAATTCTTGTGAATTTTTTTCCACTAGGATTAAATCATGTTTCTTGTTTTGTTAAGTTCATCTTTAAGTTTCTATTCTCAATTTTATATCCATTTATCTGTTTTATCTGCTCCTTCTCTGTTGTTGTTTTCTGGGGATTTTTTTGTTGTAGCGTTAACTTGGAAATAGATTGATTTATATTTTCAAAGTTATTTTGGATTTCTTTGTGGTTTAAAGTCATTGTTGTTTGAATTAGTTGTAGTATACTATATATCTCCTCCTGTGGAGTATTTATGTTTTCTTGATAGGTTCTTTCTACATGTCTCTGATCCATGATGGGTTCTTTCTACATGTCTCTGATCCATCTTAGATCCTACCTTGTGGCGATGAGGGAGGCTAGGACTAACTACTATGCCTCACTCATTGCGTCATCAGATAATCGCCCGGCCGCCCTCTTCAGGGTGACCCGCTCTCTCCTTCAATTGGAGGGGGGGGACCCCCTGGAGGGGAGGGCTGAGGATTTTGCACAGTATCTGTATGACAAAGTCGCTCGGATCCGAG
>NW_015386124.1:108119-145643 GCF_001527695.2 Protobothrops mucrosquamatus | reverse complement strand
TTTTAAATAGGGATAATTTTTAATGATTTTAATAATGTCACAGCTACAAATATTTGGTTTTTAATTGGCTTTTATAGGGGAATTGTTGTGTGTGTTGTTTGTATTGTGTTATTTTAATATGCTGTGAGCCGCCCTGAGTCCCGTGGGGAGAAGGGCGGCATATAAATTATGAAAAATAAATAAATAAATAAATAAATAAGAATTTGAGTTTTTCTCTTCCTTTCTTTTCTCTGCAAATAGCTTTAGAGTCCCGATTAAATAGATATTTGTAATCCAAATAGTTCAAAAAAGATTTTTTTTCTAAAATTTATAATTCGCTCTTTGTCTACAGCCCAGATTGTTGTCTTTTTTGTCACAGCTGTTCTTTGTTGTTAAAGCTTTGAAGATCACAAACACAAATTAGCTTTTCTCAGGTTTTGCCAAGTCTTATATTAAAATCATAGCTGTCATAGTCTTCATTCACCACTAGGTGTCAGCAACTATTTGTTTTTCAATTTCCAAAATGAACAATTGTCTTTAGAATGAGAGTCTTAACCATTCAACGATTTTACATTTATCCAGATTTAAGTTTTAAATTTCAGGTTTTATATTTATTTCACTTCCATATTTTTTGATCTTCCATAAAAAGATTAATTCGCCGCTTCCGTTTGCATAAGGGTGGGGCAGAAATCCCCCTCCTTCCCTTTTGGAAGTATTTTGCTTCTTGGGGATTTTTTCCAGGAAATTAAATATAGAATAGAAAAGAGAAGATCAAATTCCTTACCCAGTGTCAAGCACGCTGTTCACAGCTCTACTGGTTAATACTTTTGGACTTTGGTTGCAAGTAGCTTGAGCTGGTCGATGCAGTACAGCCAGCCATTCTCCTGTCGGGTTAGAAGGCTTTTCCCAAGTCGAACGGAACGACCTCCGCCGTTCCAGAATCACTGGAGCACCCTTCTTTCTTCGCCGCCTCTCCGGGGTGACTTAGACCCATTTAGGGTCCCCTGGCAGAGCGAAATTAGCTGCGGGGGTGCGGAGAATCCGCAAGCCTGCTACCGGTCGCTACCGCGCAAAAACTGGAAGTCCTCTTGACTAAATGTAGAACTTTACTTTTTTCACCATTGAATTTCATTTTATTAGATAGCGCCCAATGTTCAAGTCTGTCAAGATTCTTTTGTATCTTAAGCCTATCTTCTGGAGTGTTTGCTATTCCTGCCAGCTTGGTGTCGTCTGTAAACTTGATGAGTTTCCCATCTGTCCCCTCGTCCAAATCATTGATGAAGATGTTGAAGAACATTGGGCCCAGAACAGAGCCCTGGGGAACTCCACTTCTTGGGCATGGATATTGGGGATGTTTGTATGGGAAGTGAAGGTACTATTATTTCCTTTCATTCCCTTCCCTCTCTCACCCCATCTACACATTGGAAACTTCTGAAGTTAAACCCATGCAGCTGGGATTCAACAGAAGCCTGCTTACTATCCACTTCTGTCTGTACTATGGAGAATCTAGCCATTACACATGAGGGTGCCACTGCATCAATAGAGCACTGTAATTATGGCAAGAAGAGCATTTGTCCAACAGGTGATCTAAAGGCTCCCAATCAGAATTGAGATGGTTTTATTTCCAGAGGTTCCAAAGCTGCAGTAATTAGAGGTTCAGCAGAATCCAGACCTGCAGAGCTGTATAGAGACATTTAGCCAATCCTGTTACCTTGCAAATCTCATTTTGCACTGGAAGACAGGCTCTAATAGATTTTGGCATTACTGGCAACTTCATTAAATCATCTGTGTATACAAATGTAACTCTTCTTACTCAGCCTGTCAACTCTCCTGATAGGGTTGAGATGATTTGTGGCCAACTGTCATGTTCAGGTCCTGTTGTGGAGAGTAGTAAATCACTACAACTCACCACCAGGAATCATCACCAGCTCCTTAAGCTCTTCTTCACCTTTCTCTTACATGTTTTAGTACTCCTAGAAATGGACTGGCTTCATGCACACAATCCACATGTTCACTGGAAACACAATGACATTTTTCAATGCCCCCTGAACGCAAGACTCATATCCTGCAAGAGGGGGTCGGGTGAGACTCCAATCAATTCAGAAAAAAAAAATAGAACTAATCATCCTTGCCTTCCAAATATGTTAGATTTCTTAGGGGAAGGAGAAACTCAAATCCTGCTTTCTATTGATTTTGTGATTGTATAATCTTATTCCAGGAACATAAATCCCCACATGGCACCCATACTCCAGTCATATTTATGATTCTTATCAATAAATTATTTCAAGCAGCTGTCTTCCTTTTTCCTCAAAAAGAATTGTTCCCTAAGTACAGTCCTTGATTACCAGATGTTGAACTGTCTAATCGTTAAAGAACCTCATATTGGAAACATGAGAAGGTTGTATCTTCAAGAGAGCTTACAAGTTGGACTTCAAGAGAGCTTACAGTGTCATTCATACAGTATGAAAGAGAGGCATACTGCAGATATACCACAGAAATTGCCTGTCACTACAGGAAGTGTGAATGTATAACATTGGCCTTCAGATTTGCAAATAGCCCATCAATCTTTGAGAGATTTATGAGTAATATTTTTCATTATTTCCTGGACAAGTTCTAGCTAGTCTATTTGGAGGATTTGTTTATGCATTCTGGATATCCTGCCTTCCATATTGATCATGTTGTTCACAACTCCTCAAAAGCAGCTTCTATGTTATGCTGGAGAAATGTGACTTCAATCTGCCTCTCTAAGATATTATTTCAGATACTGTATTATATTTCCTCTGAAGGAGTTCAGATAGATCTGGTGAAAGTAAAGTCTATTTTATCTTGGGAGCTCCTACACTATCAAAGGTGTATAGCTTCCTTGGAATTTGCCAGTGTTTACTATAAATTCATTTCTGATTTGCCTGTGTCACTGATTCTCTCTCACGTCGCTGGCTCAGCTTGTCTAGAAGGGTATCTCTTTCATTGAGATTCCAAATGAGCCTTGCATTAACTCAAACAGATATTCGCTTCTTAGCCTTCCATCCATCTTCTCACTTCTGTGTTAGTCAGGCTGATTTCGCCTTGGGAGTTGCTCGTCAGCAATCTGCTCTGAGTTTCCAGGCAACTTCCTCCCTTGTGTATTTTTTCTTCTCAATAGCTGAACAAAGTTCTCATAGTTTTAAGAAGGAAGTTTTCTTTTGACCATTTGAAAAGGCCTATCAAACCTGGAGCCGTTTTTCTAAAAATACTTCGCTATACTGTGCTGTAGAAGTTAGAACAAATCACAGGAACCTAGAATAATAGTCTTTTCACAAGCTTACTCAACGTCAGTGAGACAGGTTCACCACACATTTCTGAAAGATCTTATTTCGGCTATTGGACGTCACCTGTCTCTGCCCATCATTCATAGTTGGGTGGGAAAAATGAGAAGAAAAATGCCAGCTTGCCATAACCTGTTTTAACTTTCAGCATGATGTTTAACATTTTTATCCATAGCAGAGAGCAAGTAGTCCTCGATTTATTATTGTAATTGAGCCTGCAATTGCAGTTGTAAGTCATTGCAGTCCTATGCGAGGCTTCATATGGCCAGTCCCAATTTTTTGATGTTATTTGTGGCAGATGTGAAGCAATTCATTTCTCCCCAAGGAGCGTTTTTGGCCAAAAACTGGAAGTAAACACCAGAAATCAGCAAAAAAAAAACACCCTCACAAATCACTGTCATATAACCATAGGATACTGCAAAAAGCCATAAAAATGAGCTGGTGTTGTGATTCCTCACCAACCAGTGGATCCAGCAGCCGAATCTGAGGACTCAGATGAGGAGGAGAGGCCTGGTGTGACACTGGAGTCTGAGAAAGGCTCTGAGGAGCACCAAGACTCAAAGTTAGACGAGGAGCCTGGTCCCTCTACTCACGCTCGGGCAGAGACACAGTAGTTTTGGGAGCCTGAGTTGGGCGACGATGAGGAACAGCTGGGGCCAATCCAGATGCATGGATGCGCAGAGAGGAAAGGCGAGCAAGACAGAGGAAGGCAGTGGAGTGGCTCCAGAGGCAAAAGAAAAGCCATTAAGAAGCCACGCCCTGGCTGGACTATAAAAGATGGAGGTGTGGGAGGAGCTGGTTGCCAAAGGCAACCATTCACACTGCAGCTTTGTGTTTTGTTGATTGGGTTGTTTGCCTCCAAAGTCTTGGACATTGAGTCAGGTGTGTAAAAATAAAAAGGGGGTTGTTTTTCTTGTGGGTCCTGCCTGGTTCCATGAAGAGGGGTTTTCCTTGTGAGTAAAGCCGTTGAACAAGTACTTGCATAGGCTGGGACAGAACAGTTGGTTGGCCAAGCAGCCAAAGTGACTGCGGCAGGTGAGGCCGCCATAACTTAGAAAATATGTCATAAGTAGCTTTTGGGAGATTCATTATAACTGCTAGTGGTCACTAAGAAATCATTTATACGTTGAGGATAAGCTGTAATTGCTATGGAAATAGAAGTAAGACTCACCCCTCCCATTCTGAATCTGGTTTCTGGATCCAGGTTGGTTTCTGATCCTTCCAAATATGCACAGTGAGAGCAGGTAGAAAAAAAAAGATATTGTAGGCACAGTAGAATTTCTCAGGGAAGGCATGCTGATTATCAACAGCCCAAAGTTGCTCAGCTCAAGGCTGAGAAACACAAGGTTAAATATGCTTTAAGGTAATAGGAAAGGCAAGAGAAAGAAGCTCTGTAATTAATTTGCTGCAGATGTGAAAAGTATCTCCACTTTATGTTGATTAAAGTAGATTCATCCTAGTATACCACAAGGATTATAGCTATGCTCTGTCAAGGGTCTGGTAGGCCTTGGCCCAGTTTGGTTTTGGCATCAAGGAAATATCAGGGTGCAGGCCAGATTAGAGGAAAAAAAATATCCCAGAAGAAGACAGTTGCACACCATTTATGTATTGCTGCCAAGAAAACTACATGGATGTGTCATGAAGCCATCATTGGTCAAGGATGACATGAAGATGTTACCTTTTCTATTATTTGAAACCACACTTCTGTTGATGCCGTTTAAAATTGCATGTGCCCAGCCACATCACACAAACGTTTGCAGTCAAAGAATATTCCAGTAGTTTAACAACTTAATTAACACCCATTAACACCCTAAATCAGGGGTCCTTGACCTTGGCAACTTTAAGACTTATGGACTTCAACTCCCAGAATTCCTCAGCCAGCAAAGCTGGTTGAGGAATTCTGGGAGTTGAAATCCACAAGTCTTAAGGTTGCCAAGGTCGAGGACCCCTGCCCTAAATAACAACTAAACAACATGCCACACACAACCAGGCATGGAAAGAGAGAAGTTCCCTGAGGATGGGCTTCAAGACAAGCCCGAAAACTTGGAAGACTAAACCTTTGGTCCCAGTGACCGACTCAGATTGGATCCTGCAATATTCCGGTACCATTTCTTAAGTAATATTATTAAGCCAAGTATTCTGCATATAATTTAGGTGCATTTGATTTTTATTTCCTCAATGAAAAACTTTGTATTTTTCTCTATGCATTTTCATTCATTCATTAATAGCTGATTTTGCCAACCCATTAGAATTGGGGGTATTTCTGACTTATAAGTTATTAGCTACCCCATCAAAGTTTGTGCTATCAATAGATCTGATGAGAGGGCTGTGCAGTTCTTTGCATTTGGAAGAGAAAAGGTATATTTGCCATATGCCTATTGGCTGCCCTTTGCAGCTGAGATGAGATCCTAGAAAATGACACCTATAGCTGAAGGCATTGCTCATGGGCATTATGCATTCTGTGCGGACTTTGGTATGCTCTGAGCTTGTTTGTTTTCTTGCAGATGTTTCATTACCCAACTAGGTAACCCCATCTAGTACCGAGGGGTAGTTGGGTAATGAAATATTTGCAAGAAAACCACCAAGCTCAGAGAGCACCAAGGACCACACAGTTCAACCCTGAGCTACAAAAATTATCTTCTATTGGTACTGTACATTCTGTAGCATCTTTTTCACTTCACCATTTGAAAAGTAGTTCCCTCAACTCTTCATCCAAGTCATCATAGAAATACTGAAGGACAGTAAGATCCAGGACTGAACTCTGCAGCATCCTGCGTCTCCCAGCTTAATGAGGAACCAATGATGAACAACACATTTTGAATAAGATTTTTGAACCAAATTGTATTATCATTGTTATATTGTCCAGCCCACACATTAGATAAAATTATACAGTTATTTATTCTGAGAATTGATGATTCTCACAGCTCTAAAAAAAAAAAAAAAAAAAGCAAAATGGAGGCTTATAAACGGAACCACCTCTGCTGCAGACAATCCCTGAGCACCAATCTCTAATTCCATGTCTTCTGAGCACTGGCAAGAAAAATACTGTTTACTAATTGTTTTCATTTTGAAAATTAAATTAGAAAAAGAATGATGTAGCCATAACAATTGGTGAAAATGGTATTGTGAATAATTATTGTAATTATTTAATATGAAAATATCTGTTATTTTTAAATGCTGGTGTTACTTGCAGGCCTGTCACTAAAATGCATAGTATTTAGAACAAATGAAGTATAGCATAATTTTAGCCAATAAGGGATTCAATACAGATAAGATTGAAGTTGCTTTCTAGTTTGTATTTAACATCTCAGTTTAATCAATAATTGTTGAACCAAAGTCTCAAATAATGCCTGGTTTTTCGTTAAGTGGAAATCTCAAAACCTGTCTAGATTCTGGTTATCCAGAGTTAGTTAACTTTAACATTGAATTGGGATTAAGAGAGGTTCAGAGAAAAAATAAAAGAAAATAGGAATAGCCCTGTTTAGTCTGGGCAAGCCAAATGGAGCATTTTGTTTCTCGCAGTGGATAACTAGATGCTTGTGGGTGTTTCCAATCAAACATCGTAGGAGATCCTCCTCTCCTACTATTGTTGCCATGCATTTGATATTTGGAGATAGCCTTCCCTCAAAGCAGAGCTAACATCAAGACATTAAGTCAAATGCCTGCCAGTAGACCTTCCGTGAATTTATCCAACTTGCTTTTAAAGCCATCCAGGATAATAGTCGTCATCCCATCGTGTGGTAATGAATTCCAATAGTTAATTATGTGCTGTAGCAAGAAGTCCTTTCCTTTATCTGTTGTAAATCTCCTTCCAGTAAGCTAGACCAGTAAGCTACTCCAGTTGTACTTTTTGTGGAAGAACCTGACTCCAGGGATTCTCAATCCCTGGGCCGCAGCCCACTATTGGCCCGGTTTCGAACTGGGCCATGTGATTGGCGGGCCCTTGCGCTCATGTACAAAGCTCTACTCACACAAATGGAGCTTCGCGCATGAGTGCAAGCACCCTTCGCTCATGAGAATGGAGCTTTGTGCAAGCGGTGGGCGCCATTCATGCGAGCAAAGGTCACCTGCACCTGCCGCTCACACAAATGGAGCTGTGTGCGTGTACACCTGCCATTCCCCCACGCCAGGTGACCAAGCTGGAAAGATTGGGGACTACTGACTTACTCCATACTGTGCATGATCCATTCACCTTGATCATATCTTCCTTCAGTTGTCTTTTCTCTGTGCAAAAGGATCTCAGATATTCTTTTAAAGTAGATATTTCGCCCCTCTTTTTCTTTTGATGCCCTCTTTGTCAACTGTTTCTACTGTTTCCTTTTTCGAATATCTCTGATACAGATTTACCAACAGTTTATATAAAGGCATTCCACTGATGACAGTTCCTTTTTCCTTGTCTTCACAGCCATCACCCACAAATTCTACAACTTCAATCAGCTATCTACAGTTTCACCAAGATTTTTTCCCCCAAATGATTATAGATAAACTCAGTCCCCATGTATATATGTGAAGTTAAGATATTTTCCCCCAATGAAATCATTTTACACTTACTTAAATTGAACTGCGTATGCCGTTGAGATGAATATTCATCTAATTTAAGAGATCCGTCTGGAACGCTTCACATTTCGTTTTTCACCACCCTGTATACTATGATGTCATCTGCAGATTTGGCCAGCTCAGTCTTAGTCTCTACTGTATATCACGATCATTTATGGACACAGATCTTTGAGAAACTCTACTTCTTGTTTCCTTCCTTTCTCTGAGAATATTGCCCCTCTGTTTTGATTCTTTGAGCTTTTTAAACCGATTACCACTCAGTGAAAGGAAAAATTCTGTTACCCTGTTCCAATTTCAAGACAGGGTTGGCTATCTGTTGCTTTCGTCTGCAGGAAAGGCAGTTGCCAATCCAACATCCTTCATGGTAGCCTTCTTGTCTTCTTTCAGCATCCCTTTCATTCTTTGTTATCTAGCGGCCCAACCACCCTCTATGGCTATTTCTTGGATGGGGTTCTGTTTTGTTTTGAACATATGTTTAAAAGCTTCTGATTGTTTTCCTTAATTGTTTTTTGACTTAGGTTCTTTTTCTACGTGTCTTATTACCATCTGCACAATATTTCTGCCAGGACTTTTGTTCCTGTTTTATTCTCCTCATTAGGACAGCCTTCTCATTTCCTGCAGGAAACCTTCATAACTTTTACAGCTTCCCAGCTACTACTACTGAAAGTGGGGGGGAGGCATGCTGGCCTCTTCCTAGATTTGGTTGGCCCATTCTGATACTGTACAATATATTCCTGATGAGTCTCAAAAATTGAGGGACCATGTGAAGATACTGTGAAGAAATTTAAACCCTTGACTTTATTTTTCAGATTCTTTCACCAGCCCCCTCATTTTTGGGAAGTTTCTATTTTCTACAAGGGAAAAAAATGAATGAAACTTCCTAATTTGAGTATGTAAATTAACAGCTATTGAATGTGATTTCCAGATATAATGTGCAGTAATGGTTTTACAAGCTGGAGGAGGCCGTAAAGTCACATGCCTCTCACCATTATTGTGGGTTCACAGACTCTCCCTTATAGACTGTCAGCACGTAACCACTGCATAATTAAAATGCTTCGTTCAGTTCTTTCAATAAAGCTTTCCATTCTCTTCTTCTTAAATTAATGTAAGGAAGTTATGGTTCTCAGGCATATTTCATGGACATCGGTCTCTTCAGATATATTACATAGAATAGTATAGAATATGAAAAATGTAGAGAAGGACATGCAAAGAAAAACCAAATGCACATATACAGTATAGATGCTACCTCACTCAGTATAGTAACTGTGAGAGGGATCTTGGAATCCTAGTGGACAATCACTTAAATATGAGCCTGCAGTGTGCAGCAGTCACCAAAAAAGCCAACACAGTCCTAGGCTGCATTAACCGAGGGATAGAATCAAGATCATATGAAATGTTAACATCACTTTATAATGCCTTGGTAAGGCCACACTTGGAATACTGTATCCAGTTTTGGTCACCACGATGTAAAAAAGATGTTGAGATTCTAGAAAGAGTGCAGAGAAGAGCAACAAAGATGATCAGGGGACTGGAGGCTAAAACATATAAGGAACGGCTGCTGGAATTGGGCATGTCTAGTTTAATGAAAAGAAGGCCTAGGGCTGACATGATAGCAGTATTCCAATATCTCAGGGGTTGCCACAAAGAAGAGGGAATCAAGCTATTCTCCAAAGTACCTGAGGGCAGGACAAGAAGCAATGGATGGAAACTAATCAAAGAGAGAAGAACGTAGAACTAAGGAGAAATTTCCTGACAGTTAGAACAATTAATCAGTGGAACATCCTGCCTCCAGAAGTTGTGAATGCTCCAACACTGGAAGTTTTTAAGAAGAGATTGGTTAACCGTTTTGTCTGAAATGTATAGGGGTTGGGCTAGAAGACCTCAAGCATTCCATCCAACTCTGTTATTCTGTTCTGTTCTATTTTCTGAAAGGGAGATGGGAGAATTCAGGGCAACACTACTTTTAACTTTTGGATAACTTCACCAAAATCACTCCAAGGTCCCAACCGTTTTTCCTAAAGGGTCATAAACTTTTCAAAGAAAAATATTTCTTGAGCCTCAAAGGTGAACTACGATTACTAATATAGTCACTCCTCCCTCTACACTAGCTCATGATGTGCAGCTGCAGTTATGAGTTATATGAATCCTGATGGCCAACCAAAGGATCACTGCAGCAATGCTGGAGAAGGGTTTTGAATGATAAAAATGACAGTGTACATAAAAATGACAGTGTACACAACTTTAAGACTTGTGGACTTCAACTCCCAGAATTCCATAACCAGCTATGCTTGAAGTCCAGTAAGTTTTAAAGTTGCCAAGATTGGACACCCCTGGTATAACCTATTGACCCTGGGGATGTGGCCAAGGGGATCCTCATTATCTGATATTCTCAGGGACAACGAGTTAAGAATTTTTCAAGAACATCTGAAAGCCTGTCCTGAATCATGGATTCCTGTCTTAAAATAACTATTGGGGGGGGATGTTATTTTTATCAGTAGCCTATTATTGCCATCTAGTGTTCATCATTAAGATATATTTATTTCTGTCACTTAAGTGTGGGGAAAGATTTAGCCTGTATGATTCAGAGATTCAGCAGTTGGTTTCACAAACACGGCATATCCTTTCACCTGACTCCCCTTAGCACTTGTACTGTATATATTTACACTTGAGTTTTCCTCATCAATTTATCATTGTTGAGTTATGATCTCTATTCTGGCCATTCCTTAATATTAGAAATAATTTGCTGTGGTTGCAGTGATTTCTTCCTCAGCTGAAAATCCCATATGATGATCTATACTCCCACATTTATAAAATATATTTATAAAATATAGACTTCCACAAAGTGCTTCACACCTATTGCACTAGTAGAATACCCTACCAATAAGTGCAAAGGAATTCTGGGAAATTAGTCCCAGTCTGTGGGTGGGGGGAACCTGTCATAGTATTATTTTTGCAGTGACTCAAGTGTGGATTAGCCTCACTATTACATAGAGGAATCCATAGTTGTGGGATACTGCAGGTTAGATGCATGGACAATCATTTTTCAGTTATGACTTTTAGGATCCAGAGGAAATGTCAACTGGCAGGAACTAAAAAACGCGCCTTCTCTGCTATAGACCCTGCCCTCTGAGGTATTCTCCTCTCAGAGTTGAGGATTACCCCAGCCCTGCTGACTTTCTGGGTTTATACCAAGCCTGAGGCCCTTAGGGTGTGAAGGGCCCTGCTTCCTGGCTACACTGTAATTTAGAATGAGATTTTTTTCTCTTGACTGCTATATATATTTAATTTGTATTGTACTATAACAATTTTACGATTATTTGCTACTCAGAATCACTTGCTTGAGATGGGCAACTATAGAATTTGAATGAATGAAATATGGATGGATAGATAGATAGATAGATAGATAGATAGATAGATAGATAGATAGATAGATAGATGGATGGATGGATGGATGGATGGATGGATGGATGGATGGATGGATGGATGGACAGACGGATGGACGGACACAGACAGACAGACAGAGCAATATGTGCCTTTCAGATTCAATTGTTAGGCAATTTGTGTTAAATCTGAGAAAGGGAAATGTGCATCTAGATTCCTTGCCCAAGACATAAATTGATAACCAAATTTAAGAGGTCAAAAGGAGCGTTTCATTCTGAAAATATACTAAGGCAGCAATATTCATAGTACTTTTGCTAACAGACATTGCAGGGTTGATAATGTTGCTGTGAATACATTTTGTTAAAAGAATGTAAGGCAATTATGCCATCTTTGTGATTCTGGTTGTTCTGGTTATTTTATTTATGCCTGGTCCACTGGATCCAGTAGTGGGATTCAAAATATGTGAACAACTGGTTCTCTATGTGGATGCCGCTTCCAGAAGTCCATTCTGGGCCTGGGCAACAAAAAATTAGCTACTGTTTCTGTCAAACTGGTGCGAACTGGCTGAATCCCACCACTGACTGGATCTCTATTAATTATATTTTATCTTGCTGTGATACAAAATGAAAATTTCAAAAACAAAAGCACGGTCAGAGGAGCTTAAGCTCCTCTTTAAGCAACTCTCTTCAAATTCCTCTTTGGTAATTCTTGAGGCAATAGAGAGATACAAGCATCCTAGAAATTGCATGACTGAAATTCTAGATTTAGATGTTTACAAGTTTATATTGTCATTATGTCACAATAAGTGTACGTATGTACATACTCAGCTGGATACAATTCAAGATCAAGTCTGACTCCAAAATTATTATTTTTATACAATTCTCTGGTAACTTGTCTCATCTCATATCCTACCAGCATATCATGTTTCTTTTTCTCCTTATGTCTAGTTTGCAGCACCCCTCCTGTCAATATGAAAGTGAAACTCGTTAACCGAACAGCCTTGCTGGTGACCTGGAATCAACCAGAGATTATCTATCACCCACCCATTATGAACTATATGATTTCCTATAGTTGGAGTAAAAACGAAGACGAAAAGGAGAAGACGTTCACTAAGGACAGTGACAAGGACCTGGTAAAGCTACAGCCGTCTGACATTGCCATTAGTGTTAAGATAACCTCACTTTCTCTGCCCTCAGTTGAAATTATGGATATAAAATGTCTAGGGGCTTAAACTGGTTTTTCAAATTTGCATTGAGTTCCATTAACAACATGGATGGCATTGAGAACTAAACCCATTTCATAATAAGAAACCACCTTAATCTCATTCTTTCTATGAATGGTTTAGAAGAGCATAGAGCAGTGGTTCTCAACCTGTGGGTCGGGACCCCATTTGGGGTCGATCGACCATTTCACGGGGGTCGCCAAGCAAGACTGTCCGCCATTTTTTTGTCCGCCATTTTTTTTCCCTTTTCCGGCGGGTGCCTTACCTCCCTTGGGCTGGGCCAGCTGGTGGTCGGCCTGCTCCGTCTCTGCCGCTTGCCAGCTATGCCTCGGCCGGCGCAGGGCGCGGAACCACGCATGTGCGGCGCTCCCGGGCAGGGAAAGTCCTCGACTTAACGACCAGTTGGGTAGTCCTCGACTTACGACCGGTTTAGTTCTCGACTTACGAGCGGTTTAGTCCTCGACTTATGACCGGTTGGGGTCGCGGCATTAAAAAGGTTGAGAACCACTGGCATAGAGTCTGTATATCAGGAAAGTTCAAAGACGTTGCCCCTTAGGAATCCAATTTAGATGGTTGTATTAAAGTCTCCATCCAGCCACCTCATTCTTTGTCGTCCCCTTCTTCTATTGCCCTCAATCTTTCCCAGCATTAGGCCCTTCTCCAGTGAGTCCTTCCTTCTCATTAGGTGGCCAAAGTATTTGAGTTTCAACTTCAGGATCTGGCCTTCTAAAGAGAAGATGGTAGAGGACAGGAAGACCTGGAAGAACGTTGTCCATGGGGTCGCGATGGGTCGGACACGACTTCGCAATTAACAACAAAAAATTAAAGTCTATGTTTTCTCCCTACACTTAATCTGGAATGCCTCTCTGAGAAGATTTCCTTAAAGGGAAGCTACTGGTAGTGATCTTACAAATTATTGGCGATACCCTGGGCCTGTTCCAGGTTCACCTTATTTACAGGGTTAATATGATTGTGTAATGAAGAAACAGCTAAGATTTAACAAGAAACATCAGCACAAGTCATGGAAATGCACAAGTAGGTTGGAATATCAATACAGAGACAAACGACAATTACAAAAGTTCTTAAAATTCCCCGACAATTACAAAAGTCCTTAAAATTCAATGTGTAAAGAAGGAGAATGACACATTCCATTTTGCGAGGGCTCCATTTATTGTTAATCAAAGAAAGTCTGTGAAATAATGTAATCAGTTGTTGTATATGCACATAAAAATGCAGCCACAGTGAGTTAAATTCCTAATGACAGTTATCTTTTCTCCTTTGCAAATACATCCTCCTTGGGTGCCATTCAGTTTTAGAATAATGTCTCTTATTCTTTCTTAGATTAAGGCACTTTTTTACTCAATTTTTCATTTATACTTTCAATTTCTCCCCCCCCACACACGAAGTTGTTACCGGGGGAAACTAGTGCTTCATGAAATCATGAAGCAATCTTGCAGAAGGAGATGTAGCGGTTAGGGCTTTACATTTTAAACTTGTCATCCCCCCCCCCTCTTAAAAGAGATGTTTCTTTATCCTTTTAATGAATAATAAAGACAGCGAACATTAATCACAAGAATTATTTAGTCACAAATGCAGGAACATTTTCCAAGGTGTACCTGTGGCCCATTATCAATTCCTTGGGTTCCTTCAGGATTGATTGTTTAGCTGTTAGGAATGCTAGACTAATTGGCATTCAGAAGCCAGGCTTTCCAGCCAAATTCAGTCTGTGGCCAATCAAAATGGATGTTTCTATTTTAACTGGCTGTTTCAGCTGCTTACATGATGCATATTTCCTTTCCTGTATCTCCTGTATGTTATCCCCCAAAGATTACTCCCACAGTCATGGAAAGAAAATAAAAAGTAGGATGCAAACATTCTCACCCTCTGTGGGCAATCAGGCTATGAGAGAGTGGCAAGACCAGTCTCCCAAGGTGGGTAGGCAGGTCAGTCTTATTCCTGACATAACATGTGTTCATTCTAGTTCAGTGATGGTGAACCTTTTAGAGACCGAGTGCCCAAAACCTGGCCCCACCCCATTCCACCCCCTGCCCCATCCCCATTTCACCCCCCAATCCCCCGCCTCGCCTGCCCTCAGGGTCACTCACCGCCTCCAGGGCGTGCCACAGATCACCCAGGCAGCCCAGCAGCGCCATGGCGGCCACGCCCTCTGCCTGCGCCCCACTGCATCAACTGTGCGGGATGGGGCATGAGAGCAGAGTCTTGTCTCTGCTGCCTGGCTGCCATGTCCTTGGCTGCGCTGCTCCACGTGGGCCATGCTCAGGGGCGACTCTCCTTCATGGGGGCTGCTGGAGAGGAGGGGATCATGGGGGGAGGCGAGGCTGGGACAATGGCACGTGTGCCCATAGAGAGGGCTCCGAGTGCTGCCTCTGGCACCCATGCCATAGGTTCGCCACCACTGTTCTAGTTCATCCACTTGCACATCTCTTTTATCCCACTTCTGCATTAATTTCAGTTTCTTTTAACCCTCATACATTTTGCATTGAAATACGCATTTTTTTCAAACAGCTTGTATTTCTCATGGTAATGTACAATTAAGTACGTTATCTAAAATACACTCCTTAAATCCATGCTGAGGCATTTTTGCTGAATTACCCTAGTCAGAGAACTATAAAATCCAAAGGAGAGTTCTTTTGTGGTGTGTGCATTAGAACTTTTTCTTCCCACAAAAACTAAATAATTGTTTCTTTTGGCCAGCCATTTTTATTTTTTTTTTGCATATGAATTTAAGGAACTTGTAAAAGGACCCTAAATTCTTTTTGCAAATAACAGTTTAAAAGAAAGAATTTCCTTTCGCGTTTCCTTTGTCCAGTTCAGTTATCGGAAGATTCAGAGAAAGCCTGTAGAATCAGCTACAAGGTTTAGCAGGAAGGAAAGGAATGACGGCCTATGCATTATGTCATCATTGTGACATCATTACACAACTGAGACAGCTAAACAGGTCTGTGACAGATGTCAGAACCCAAGTATATATAACTGCATCAATTGTGAGATGATGTCATGATCCATGTGTCAAATTTTGATCTCTTGGTGACTTGTTCTGGAATCCTAAGGGACCAGGTAGAATTATTCCTTGGCTGAAATAAACCATAATAGCCCAGACAAGGATCTAATAAACTTGACATCAATTTGAAATTCTGCATCTTTTCATATTTTTCTGGTACTAGCTTCTGAATCACAGACATAAACAGCATTAGAAAAGTATTTTTATGCTTTGCATTAAATGATACAGAGAGCCAGTATTGTGTAGTAGTCAAAATGTTAGACTAGAAGCAAGGAGACCCAGGATCCGGTTCCCCCAACCATGCAAACCTACTGGTGACTTTGGTCCTGTTACTCACAGCATAACCCACCTCACAATTGTTGTGGTTGTGATTGGAATAAAATAGAGGAGATGGCATCATGTACGCTCGTGAATGAAAAGGAGAGTATAAATTAATCATGAATGAAGGCAAATATAAATAAATCATTATAAATCTAATCGGTCCTCATGGCAAAGAGAGATAAATCCAGATCAATCTTCCATATAGCCATTTTTTTCCAAACAGCAGTATCAGTTGAATTTCCTCAAACATTTGTAAGCCCACTTTTGTGCCTGTAGAGTACTGGGGGCCTTTCAGATGCCACTAAATACTGGGAAATACTGGGGGCCTTTCAGATGCCACTAAATTAGAACTCATCATTCACCCTAGATAATGCTGACTAAGGTTGCTAAAAATTGTGGCTCAGCAATTTCTGGTTGGGAAGAGAAATTTGGAATTTGATGCCACTATCAATGTCTCCTACAATGTGTCCAGTACTCAGATCTAAAGCAGGCATGGTGTTTTGGATCTTGAGTGGGCATAAAGGAGAGAAGCAACCTAAAACTAAGGAAAAATTTCCTGACAGTTAGAACAATTAACCAGTGGAACAACCTGCCTCCAGAAGCAGTGAATGCTCCAACACTGGAAGTTTTTAAGAAGACACTGGACAGCCATTTGTCTGAAATGGTATAGGGTTTCCTGCCTAAGCAGGGGGTTGGACTAGATGACCTCCAAAGTCCCTTCCATCGTCGTCGTCATCATCATCATCATCATCATCATCATCATCATCATCATCATCACCACCACCACCACCACCACCATCCCTGTTAGAGCCATATCTTTTCTTTTCCTTTTTTTTTTTGCCCAGTATCTACAAAGATTTAAGAAAATAACAGCTTGAGTTCAGCAAGCATTAAGGAAGGAGTGACAGGGCAGATGCACCCTGTCACCATCTCTGTAATGCTTCTTGGTTTCAAATGCAGATTTTCCTAAGAACATGCAGCTATGCACATCCAAGAGAAAGTATGAATTCTTCAAAAGAAAAAAAAAAGTGCCTATAGGCATATTGAAGCTGGCCATGCCAGATCCATGGTATTTTTGCCAGCTTCAGATCTTGCTAGCAACTAAATACTGTACATCTCTGATATCTTCCCATAATGACTTAGTCGGTATTCAGATTCCTAATGTAGGAACATGCAGTCATACCTCACTACTCGACTGCTTTAAAATGCATTGAATTTGGTACTCAGCTGCATTTTGATGTGAAAATTTTGTCCCGGTAATCATTGTTTGTTTGGTATTCGACCTGCAGGCTAGAACTTGTTGGTGTCGGCTACCTTGTGACTCGCTACCCTTTCTGGCCAAAACAAAGGGTCCTGTGTTAAGTCACATGGTTTGTTTGGTCCTCATCGTTTTTAATACTCATTGTGCCTCCCAGACCCAATTAAGCCACTGTATATGGGGACAGGTATTTGCTGCTGCCTTTTCTTTCTTGAGCAGATGCCCTAATAATATTATGAAATTTGGCTAACTTGGTTCGAATCATTATTCAAATCATTTTGTTTCCAATTTCATTGGGGGTTGTTTGCTTATTTTACAGAAAGGGTAATCCTTCTTCCTGTCCAAAGTGTGACATTGCATTGATTTCTCTATCCTTTGGCACTATTTCTTTACTGTGGACTTTCTTTCTATTCAAGTAAACTTACCATTTCCATAAAATGTATTCAAGTATTTTTTTATGTTTTACAGACTGATCAGTCAGCATCCTGTTGGGAGGGATAAAACTGAATAACATCTATTTTTTTTAAACAGAAAGCCATCATTAGCCATGTCTCACCTGACATCCTTTATCTGTTCAGAGTTCAAGCAGTTTGCCGAAATGACATGCGCAGTGATTTTAGCCAGACAATGCTCTTTCAAGGTAACACCATCCAAAATTCCTATACCCCTGTAACGTTCTCTCAGCCGACAAAAGCGTATAGGAAAAAAATAAGTTTGCAAGCAGCTATGGGATTTAGGGTCTGTGCTTACCTCCAACTGTGCTTACATCTACTCAAGGGAAGTAGAAACATAGCTTAAGGGAGAAAACTTTGCTTATTTAAGTTATAGTATTGTGAGCTCACAAGATACTGAATTTCCTTCCAAGCTTGGAGTCTTATTGCTAATGAAACAGAAGTGAGCAGTAATTATCATTGTTGGCTACCCATGTACACTGAGAGTTTGGAGTCAGTGTGCACTTGCAGCCATCACTTCCTGTGGTTCAGTGGCCTGAGTAAAGATGTATTTTTACATTAAATTATGTCTGTGCTTGAAGATCATCTCGGTAGGGAGGAATCCCTTGCTCTACTTCCCCTAAGCTGTATTTGCATCCTGTATGTGATCTTGCTTAACTACAACACTACCATTAAGTTAAATACCTTTAGCTATATTAGCCTTTTTATAGCTCAATGTCACTGAGGACTCACGATAGAGTAGATGCTACATGAATTCTAACAAGCCCAGTGTCAGATCCAGGAAGCAGCGAGCTTCTAATTTCCCAGGAGATTTATAGCAGGATATGTAACCATCTTGAAAAGGTGCTCCTGGAAGGCAAGGATTTTCTTAACGGTAGAAAGTTGAAAAGCAAAAATCACAGAAGATTCCATGTATACATTGTGTTCACAGAGGTTTTTGGATTTCATTCAGCAGCTCCCAAAAGAAGCAAGGTTCAAATTCCCACAGATAGAAAGAACTCTAAGTGATTTTGGGTTACTCATTATCTCTCAGGCCAATTCGCCTCGGCATGTTATTGTATGAATATACTGTAAGGGAAAGGTACCTCATAGAGAAAAGGTGGATGTAACAAATAAATAAATTCTGATTTTTTTTTCATATGTGACTGAGTGAAGCAGGCGGCAGAATTGAATGTTCCAACTGTTCTTTTATCGAGGACATGAATAGCTTGATGGATTTTTGTCACATCCCATGTCTATCTAAGTAGTGTAATTGGTTTGAAATAAATGGGCCTGTCATGCTGAAAAACAGGGAAATGTTAGCTTGAAAGAGGAAAGGAGGATTCCTTTGGTACAGAATTACATCAATTAATCCTTGTTCTTTATTTTGGATTTTCTATCATGTTAAAAATGCACCACAAGAGATTCTTCAGCCCCATTTTTAATGGGACTAGTAAATAATCTATGCACAGCATAGCTACTTTCATTGAGAATTAAAGTATTTAAATCAGGAAGGATAACGTTTTGATTTCATGGGTGTTTATGATACTGCTCACATTGAAGCTCCAAAGTCAGGATGATCAAGGTCAATTGCTCAATTTTAAGAAACAGTAGTTTGAAGACCAATCTGGGTCTCTAACAACATCTTCTAGTTACCTAATGCCTGTAATTTCTGTTGCTCCCCAATAGTCCATTGATTAATTTATTTAATTTTGTTTATGTAAAAAAGCACGGTTATAATATGTTTTTGTTTAAGGTTTTAGAATTTATAAATTGTGGCTTATAATTTTATTTTGTATATATGGAAACCTTTAGATGTAAGTGAACTGTCCATTATATGGTGAGCATCAAAGTGTAGCGTCTCCTATCCGGTTTTACAGCCTGCTTAGTTTAACAAGGAGCACGGTACCAAATTCATTAAGATTGCTTTCATGGCACTTATCTAAAATTGTCTCACTGTGTGTTTTGTATAGTTAATTGGCACTTGGATTTAAATAGCAAGGCGCCTGCTTATTTTTAAAGCCGATTTCCGCAATCTACGGCCTCTTGATCTGTTGGGACTGCAGCTTCCTAAATTCCAAATATATTTAGAGCTTGGGAAAGTCTACTCTGGAAATTATAGGCTGGTAGAGAAATAAAGGAGGTTAGAAATAACAGGAAGGTGTTTTGGTTGAGGATAAATATCCAGTTATATGGATTTATGCGTTTTAGAAATATAAGTATGGGAAAAGCAAACTTAAAAAAACCTTCACAGATCAGTTAAGAATCATTTATTTGTACTGCTACTATTGTTCTTCAGTATGAGTAGTTCTAATATTTAATAGTCTCAATGGGATTTTTAAAGCTCTGAAAGCATCAAGGACCCCACAGTTCAACCATGAGCTACAAATACAGTCTCTTCTCTTGATTTTAAAGTATTTCTTTGTTATAGATTCTAAATTAATGTTTGGCAAATACTTTATGGTTTTATAATCAAACCTTCTTTTCTCTTTCCCTCCCTCCCTCCCTCCCTCCAGATAACACAACTCGGATTTTTGAGGGGACCAGAATAGTAAAAACAGGAGTGGTAAGTGAGATGATTCACTAAAATGATTGTAAAGCATTTATAACATCTTCTCCAGCAGGTGGCAGCATAGCGTAACAAATATCTCATAAAATGTGGCCTGATTGAAATTGCAATTTCAAATTTTTTGATTGGGTGTTCTGAGCTATCTTTCCACACTGGTTGATTAGGATTAGGATTGCAAGATCACACGTCTTGAAATCATTGTACTCTGAGTATTAAATAGGGGAGACATGATAGCAGTGTTCCAGTATTTGAGGGACTGCCACAAAGAAGAGGGGGTCACGTTATTCTCCAAAGCACCAGAGGGCAGGACAAGAAACAATGGTTGGAAACTGATCAAAGAGAGAAGCAGCCTGGAATTAAGGAGAAACTCCTAACAGTGAGAATAATTAACCAGTGGGACAGCTTGCCTTCAGAAACCGTGAGCGCTCCATCACTGGAGTTTTTAAGAAGAGATTAGACAATCAATTGTCTGAAATGGTATAGGTTCTCCTGCTTGAGCAGTGGGCTAGACTAGAAGACCTCCAAGGTCCCTTCCACTTCTATTCTATTCTATTCTATTCTATTCTAATTCATTAATGTTTTATAAAAATAGTTTTTGTAAGCCAAAGTTTGCCCCGAAGAACATTGCACTATGTTCAGGTAACTCTCAGTGGACTATATTAGCAGGCAGACAATTTGGTGGCTAATTTTGTTCAGTTCTATTAAGAACCCAAAATTATGCTGAGCTTTTGTGACAGAAATGTTTGATCTGTCTTGTCCAGTCTCATGCCCTCCAGATATGTTGAGGATACAGTTCCCCATATCACTGCCTTTGCTAGCTGGGAATTGCACCCTAGCAATAAGAGATCATCGAGAAATTTCCTCATATTTCGCATTATATATTCAATTTATCTTCTATGTTTCAAGAGAGTAGGATTAAGCTTGATAGAAGACAATAACGCAATAACAGGAACCTCTGGAGAATGTGTATGCGTGTATATGTGTATGTGCATATTTATATCTCAGAGGTTATCACATTTAAGTCTAAAGCATGTCATTCCATATCATTCCAGTCTAAATTGCTCATCTGATTGATCCTTCTAGTTGCTATTTGGCTTTTATCGTGTTAGTTATGTATGACTATCCATTCTGTACCAATAGGTTGAGCAAATCTAGTCATTAACATACATCTTAATTTGTGTAAAGATTAACTTGAACATCTCTAGCAGTGATCTAGTTTTGATATTCCTACAAGGTCGTTACTTAGCTATCTATTTTGGAATATAATGGTGATGGCATGCTTTCAAGGTACTTACCGTGGATTACATAGCCTCATTTAATTACTGTTTTATAAACTCAATTAAGATGGGCAAAGTATTGTGAAAAAGTGGATCGTTTCTCATTAAGCCATGTTTATGCCATGATTAGGGACACTGGAATTCCTGTAAGATTAATTTAAATAACATTAAGGTTTATTATTATTTAAATTCATCCCAAACTGCCAATATTGATGCTGTAAATGTATGCAATTCACAGCCAAGTCCATATTTCATGCTGGCATAATGAATAGGTAACACTCTGCAAGGCGGTGTTGTAGGACACACTTCCCCTGTTTGGTACTATCCAAATGTACAGGTGGTCCTCGCTTATGACCACAATTGGGACCAGAAAATTTACCGTTAAATGAGGCATCATGTGACCGCACTCAATTTTATGACATTTCTGTCATGGTCATTAAGTGAATCAACGTGGTCGTTAAGCATGACTGTGACATGCAACCTTCCTTACCAGCTTCCTTATTGATTTTACTTTTGGAAGCTGACCGGGAAGGTCCAGTTGATGATCCCATGACTGCAGGACAATGCAACTGTTGTTAACTGCCAAGCACCAGGATCGTACTCACCTGAGCACAATGAAAGTGCAATGGTCGTAAGGGTGAAGACTGGTCATAAGTCACTTTTTTAAGAGCCATCATAACTTCAAATGATCGCTAAATGAATGGTCATAAGTTGAGAACTAACTGTAATGGGCCACAGTAGTCAGGGTTTCCAGCCAGTCTAGGCCCCATCTTAAACAATAGAGAATTTTCAGTCCGGAGTTCTGCTGCCCCAAAATATACAAATATTTCTTTGTGGTATATAAAGTTATAGCAGTATAGATTGTTGAGTGAAATAGATTCGGAGATCTGTTATAGTTCATGTTAATGATTTTGATGATAACAAAGTTAACTTTAATATTTTCCCTCCCCATTCTCTATTATTTCTTTAAAATCCTGTCTACGTGCCATTCTTTTGAAAAGTCAAGGTTTTTCAGTGAATTGCAGTATATTACATAAAAATAATAATGGAGAACATGCTGCCACAATCTTAATTTGATAGTATAACCCATTTCCTATTTTGGAGCTGCCTAAACTTCCTATAGATAATTTGACTCCTCTTTAATTGGGAGCTATGTACACACCAAAATACACACCAAAAGCTACGATACACCAAAATACTTCAGCGTTGTCAGTGAAGCTCCAAGGCAACATGAAGAAAACTCTTAAGCTATTAATATTATAAACTGCATACCTTTTAAGAAGGCATTATTACTGTATCTTAAAAATACTTGCTTGGGAAAAAGAGAAAAATTACAATTGATCCATCCCACACATACTTTATAAACATAGTTTACAAAATGGAACACAGATAATAATAACAGAAAATAATGCAACATTATGTAATTTAAAAGTTGTTCAGATTTGGCAAAAGATATTCATGTACAATCAATCTAAAATGGTGTTCTTAGGTCCCATATACCTAATTGTTTTCTATAAGGAAAATGTAAGCATGTTTTCCTTAAGTGATTGGATGCTAGCTGCATTGTTAATGTAGAAGAATGACAGACTCCCTTAAATACATTCTTTTGACTTATTTAGACTGCAATTCTGGCTTCATTTCCCTAGAGGTCAACCAGTGACTGTAAGCGGGTCTTCAATTTAAGTAAATATGCTTTGGATGGTGTTCTTAATCTTCTAGATTAAAGTAATTGTATCTGTAATTGGACAGCAGAAGGGCCTCTTTCAAACATAATAAGCAGTTTTATGTCTTCTTGTGTTGTTTGTCTTGTAAATTTTGTCTTTGCTGCCAGCTAGCTTTAACTATAACGGTTGAAATATACTTGTCTTATTTAAACAGAATAATGGGCAGAATGGAGTGGTTGGAAAGAAAAAGAGAACAAAAGGAAAAAAGAGCCGAGGTAGCATGTCAGGTACCTCTACTGATGCTCTTTCTGCTGTGTTTTCTTCTCTTGTTCCCCCTCGTGATTTCTTCAAGCCGACAGCTTCTCCAGCACCTTCAGCCGACATGGCTCCCATCAGTTCTGGTTCTTCTACTTGGACTTCCTCAGGCCTCCCCTTTTCTTTTGTCTCCATGGCAACGGGGATGGGGCCTTCCTCTAGTGGGAGCCAGGCTACAGTGGCTTCCGTGGTCACTAGCACCTTACTGGCCGGTCTAGGATTTAGTAGCAGTGGTATTTCTTCTTTCCCTAGTACGGTCTGGCCAACCCGGCTCCCGACCTCTGCCTCGACTAATAAACAGTCGGCCAGGCCAGTGGTGGCTACCACCGAGGCATTGTCTTCTCCAGCACCAGACAGCGATTCTACTCTCACAAAAGACAATGAAGGAGCTGAGGATGGAGAGAAAGATGAAAAAAGTGAAAGCGAGGATGGCGAAAGAGAGCATGAGGAAGAGAGAGAAAAGGATTCCGAGAAAAAAGAAAAAAGTGGTGTGACCGAAGCTGCTGAAACACAAGATAATAGTGAAGCTACAAACACCACTCTTTCTCCCAACAGAACTATGGAGGAGGGAGGAAATGAAACTATATCTGATCATGAGCAAAGCCAAAATATTGTACCAACAGGTAGGACTCCTGAAAGAGGAGAAGGAGTTACAGGAATAGACACTGAATTCAATAAAGTCAGTTCCACCCAAGTGCCGACACTATTCATAAATGAACAATATACTGGTGAGATTCCAAGAAGACCAGAAACAGCATCAACATCTTTACCAAAAGATAATAGATTTATTACCATTTATCCAGGTGAGTTGTTTTTGTGGAAGTGGGTTGGATTTTTTTCAATAATTAAAACACAATTAACAAAATTAACACCAATGTTTTTCAACTGTTACCAATTTGGGGGGATTCATATTTTAATTACACTAATTAGAAATATAGATAATCTGTACATATTTTGTAATAGAAGCTAATTTCCGTATTGTAGTCCAAACAGTTCATTTTTATTTCATATATCAATTGATCAAGATAAAGAGTAATAATAATAAAGGTTGCACATATTTATTTGCTGGTCAGAAATCTCTGATGCTTGGTATTCTTCTTCAGTTTCTCCTGATAAGTTATTTATGTAGCTTTCCTCATTTCCGGTTTGCACTTGAATGTATTGTGTCATGAATATGGTCTTATTTCTGTAGAATACAATTTTGTTTTCACAAAACAGCCTTCATTTTAGTAATTTCTCTTACTGCAAAATAATAGTCTTAGGCTTTTAGAAAAAAATAGATAGCATTGCCATTAAAAGAACAATAGTTAAAATTGAACAGTAGTACAGTTGTCCCAAAAAAATCAGACACAACTAAAGGAGTAAAGACCATCCTTTGAATAACAGAATTCAAATTTGTCAAGCGTGAAAGATCAGGGCCACACATGAAGTTCTGATTAAACTTATTTATTACTAGTCCTGCCTATGCACAGCTCAACTAATGGTTATTATTATCTTGGCATTAGATAAGGGTCAACAGAATTCAAGATGAGTTGAACGTAGTCCATTTGTGGCTACATAGAGACGCTAGGCCGATTCCTCTTTTGACTCCTCCCCAAGGTTCTGCCATTTTTGTCCTACAATTAGATGGACATGTAGACTTGTAAACTGTGAGTGTGTATTAAAGGGAATGTTGAAGTATAGCTAGATTAGACTAGACTAGACTAGACTAGACTAGACTAGACTGGTAAACTGTGAGTGTGTTTTAAAGGGAATGTTGAAGTATAGCTAGATTAGAATAAATGAAAAACTTATAATTAAAAGAGGGAAAACTTCCAAATAAATAGGAAGACTATTGGACTACCACATTGGAAGAGGCAGGCACATTCACAGATGATAGAATAAATGAGCACACATTCCAGTAGAGAGAAGTTCCCTGAGGATGGGCTCCAGCACAAGTCCAAAATCTCAGAAGACTAAACCTCTGGTCCCAGTGACTGATCCAGATTGGATCCTGCAGAATAAACGAGTTCTTAACATTCACTGCTTCAGACAGGAATTTAGTGCAGAGAGTGGTGAGGATGGCTGAAAAGATCATTGGTAGTTCCCTCCCTTCCACCCAGACATAGCACATAAGTGTCACAAGATTGTCTGGGACACTCATATCCTCTTCACGATCTGTTTTCTTTGTTACCTTCTGGAAGGAGACTTCGTGGTATCTGAAGCAGAACATCCAAATTCAGTCACAGTTTTGTTCCGTACAGTATGAACCTTGTGAGCTCTAAAGCTTTCTCCTTCCGTTATGTATTCAAGATGGACAGTGATTAATATTTATATGTTACTTATATGTAAGGGTGTAGGTCTATATACATGTTGTATATAGTATGTTTTAAATGTGTGTTATGTATGTGTACACTTTGAGAGCAAGCAACTAAATTTCATTTTTAATGTGTGCCATTGTGCCCACAGGAAAAAAATGACAATAAAGGTTATCTAATCTAATCTAATCATATCTAATCATCTAAACAAGGAACCGTGTTGGAAAGGGTCCAACACTTGAATTATTCTTCTTGGGTGATGAATTGTAAGAAATTTTGCTTTTCAAAATAGATTTTGAAGGACGTTCATGGATTTGAAGAAGGGCAAATCAAGGAGACCAGATGTTCTTCTAAAAACATTGGGTATGAAAATGACATAGGCACGTTGGCATCCAAGCACCTTCTTCTGAGTCTTACTCATAGACACACACATCCCTTTAACTCCAGATAAGGTCAAGTAATTTGATCGATCTGACTGGAATGCTTGGCTAATTATTAAAAGTCAAAGGTGGATATGGCTAGTAAATACATATTCCAGGAAAGAGTTTGCATAGTATTGATTGTGTAGAGCAGAGCATGCTGTAAAATGCCTATTGAATTCCTAGTAATAATTAAAGCCATACTTGAGGATTTATGAGTGAAATGACATCAAGTCAGAAAATATGAAAGAAGTATATGTGCACTCAAATTACAACCCATTCGTTGTCGCTCTGCAATGCAAGTTGGAATGAATGTAAGAAAAATTTGCCTCACTGCTAATGAACCTGCAGAGGGCGGAGCAGATTGTTTTGTAATGAATTAATTGCTGCCTCCCCCCCCCCTTCTTGTTAGACTTTCTGCTTATAGCTGGAAAAGTACAAGCTATTTGATGACGTTTTAGATCAGGTTTCTCCAAAATGGTCAATAGTGACCCTCTGGAGTTAGTTGGACTATCCAAGGGGTCAATGGTGTTATTATTATTATTGTTATTAGTTAAAATAGTAAGTGTTAAATTATTTTCATATAATAAATATTTGGTGGAGTAATGAATTATCTGAAATTTCATGAAGGAGTTGATGAGTTGAAAAGTTTTGGGGGTCTTGTTTTTGAATGGTTGAGAATGAGATTCATAAATTTTGAGTAGTCCTAGTGCTAAATAATGATTACATGTAAAGCACATTATAGTCACGGCTCCCAAAGACATTAGCATATTTAACCATCCTGAGTTTAAGATTATGTGCTCCCAAAAGAAAGGAGATGGGAGTGGGGGAAGTACACAGAAAAATGTAGTGTCCAAATTATCATCTTTCTATTGAGTTAATACAGTTTATTTTAAACAGTGCCTGACACACGCAGCCTGGTTGTCCTTATGAAAAACTATCACTGTCTTATCACCCTTATTTTTGTTTTATTTATTTATATCCCATCTTATTGTTTTGTTTTATTTATTTATATCCCATCTTTATTATGTTTATAAGTCATTCAAGGCGGCAAACAACATAATGCTGTTTCCTTCTCTTCTTTTCCCCACAACAATGTTTGATTGTGAGAGGGTGGCTGGACCAAAGCCATCCAACCGCTTCCATGCCTAAGGTGGAACTAGAATTTATAGTCTCCTGGTAATTGGCCCAAATCCACCCAACTGGCTTTCATGCCTAAGGCGGGACTAGAATTCACCGTCTCCTGGCTTCTACCTAGTGCCTTAAACACTGAACTAAATACGGTTTTCAGGGTTTTTTGAAGACTGCTAAATCTTTAAATTTGAGGATCTGCTGTGGCAAAAGTTATATTTCCTACCACCGTCAATCATCTAGAAAGAAATGGATTTCAGTATTTCCATCAGGTAGCAATGGATTTTCACATTGAATGTCTAGGGTCTAGTCTGCTCAGATGTCAGCATAGTATTTAAAATACCACAGTGCGGTATTTAAAATAAGCTGGAGTTTGTGCAAAAAAACTTTAGAAATAACCTCATTAGGATAATTAAGCATCTGTGCATGGAGGGGGTCCCCCTCTTCTTCCATATGTGGCAAGATTTATTAAGTTATCATTTCTTGTCATTCTTGAATATTTTTGCAGTGCAGCTTGTAGATGCCAGTTTGCCTGTAGGTAAACAAAAGAATCAGACCAGATTTTGCTGGCAGACTGTGTATACATAATATGACACTACAAAAGGAGAACACGGGATGCCAGTTGAAACAGGGAAAACATACTAAGGTGTACAGAGAAATGAGAGCCATACCGGTGACTAAATAAACAATAGCTTATTTTAGCTTATTTTACTACCTCCTTTCATATTACAGAATTGTCTGGTATATTGCAGTATAATACTACAGTAATAGAGTAGTGTTAACTTTAAAATATCCAGGATTCAATTAAATGGTTTCTGCTGTAGTGGAAACCGCTGGATCTTGATCTGTTTCTATTTCACTGTTTATTAATTAGGACACAATGTCATCTTTGAAGAGGGATCTCTGGGAAAAATGGATCTACTTGGCTTTGCTTTGGATCCTAGTAATCTCTCATTTCATGCCTTTTGCTGTCTTTATTCCCATTGAATTAAGCTTATTTACTGCCCTTGTTTTTGGGGTAACCAGATATGATTGAGGGAAGATTTTATTCGAGGAAATATTTTCATGATAGTTTTCTGCAGTGAACAAGTGCTCTCCTAAGAGCCATTATGGAATAAATAAATTCCATAATGTAGAATAAATTTATATTTGACTCTGTGAGTGGTTAGGTTAGCATGAGTAGCTAATCTCTTTTTGATCTTGGTTCATAATATTAGGGCAGTGGTTCTCAACCTGTGGGTCGGGACCCCATTTGGGATTGATCGACCATTTCATGGGGGTCGTCAAGCAAGGCTGTCCGCCATTTTTTTTGTCCGCCATTTTTTTTGTCCATTTTTTTCCCCCTTTTCCGGCAGGTGCCTTACCTCCCTTGGGCTGGGCCAGCTGGTGGTCGGCCTGCTCCGTCTCTGCCACTTGCCAGCTACGCCTCGGCCGGTGCAGGGGGCAGAACCACGCATGCGCGGCGCTCCCGGGCAGGGAAAGTCCTCGACTTACGACCGGTTGGGTAGTCCTCGACTTACGACCGGTTTAGTCCTTGACTTACGACCGGTTTAGTCCTCGATGTATGACCGGTTTAGTCCTCGACTTACGACCGGTTGGGGTCGCGGCATTAAAAAGGTTGAGAACCACTATATTAGGGGATCTTTAATGCAATAATTATCTTCATAGCGATTCAAAGTTGGTGAAAACTATTGAATCCAGTTTTCTTAGGTATCTAATTGCCATCGAAAAGTTTACTAATTTTACTTGGCTGACAAATAGTTGCCAGTGTTGGTGGTTAAGCTAGGTAGAATGTTCTTGAGGCATAAACTCTTTTTCTCTGTGTGTGTTTGTGTCTCTACACATACATACATACGTATGTTCATTCTCCTCTGTTCTCTTCCTGGGATGAATTCCAAGCCAGCAAAAGGCAAACTGAATTAATGTAGCAGTGACATATGCCAGCAAAAAGTGTTTGCATTCCTTAGCAAAACTCCAGTTTCCTCACCCTTTAAAAAAAAAATGGGCATTTTTACAAAAAAAAAAAAAAAAATACCATACAGGATGTTTTTGCTTCTAAACTGCCTTTATTTTAAAATTGAAAATTAAAAGAGCTAGGCTTTTATTACTGTGCAAAGTTGTTGGGATGCAGAGAAATAGAAATATGCAAGCTTTTCTATATATTTTACGCATTGTTTTTAACATTCTACAACAGGCTGCTTTTTTAAAAAAAATATATTTTTATTTTATCCAAATACAAATAATACAAACATAATACATACTGTATAAGTCTAAATAAAAAAACAGTATAAAAATACAAATACTACAGTGCACCCACCCCCTTGGAGACCATTTTTATTACCTATATTTCTTCTCATATAACAACTAACAATATACAATATACAATTGTGCCCTTATCCCCTCCAAAACAGGCTGCTTTTTTATAAGTTTGTCAGTGATGGACCCATATTGGGAGCAATTTCTCCAGGATTTTTTTTATATATACTTTGTTATAATATTTCTATGCATGCTAAAATATTTCAGATTTTAGAAAAGCAATTGTCACCCGTGTCCACCAATATAAATGTCTTGTTAAGTTTCTCTCTGCTTTTCTTTCAAGATACATGTTTATGGTGTGTGTGTGTATAGCCAGATAGAGATAGAAATATATACCTAGAAAGAGTTAAGCCTGGTTTCTCAATTGCAATGGACATATGGAATATTTGGGGGTGCTCTATCTGGAATGCTAGCAAGCAGCTTGGGCAACTGTTCCCCACTCTTCTCAATGATGAAGCTGTCACAGCTGAGACCTACAGGCCAAGGACTTCACATCCAGGTGTAAAGAGAAGCTCCCTCCATACATATATGCTCCACCATGTTTGCAAAAGAACATCACACATAAATTTGAGTGTAGCAATGCTTCCGCTTTTGCTGCTGATGCTGAAAAATGGGTAACATGCTTTCCTGATGTTTTGAATGATAAGACACATGGAAATGGCAGTAGAATGCCTCAAGAACAATGAAAACATCTGTTAACGGCCTCTGAAAACAGGGAGGCAGTGGGGTTTCCTCTCATCTAAAGAAACCCTCTCTTAATTTGACATTATACACAACCTACCATCTTCTCTTTTTAAAGGAAAGATGATGGAAAAAGTGGTTGAACTACCTGGGATGGAGGTTATTTTGTTCCTTTTTATTCAGCATTGAATAGAGGAAATGCAGGTTTTCTGGTCCTATTAGAGCTATCAGTGGCATTTGATATCATTGCCCCTGGTATCCCACTGAAGCATCTGTGAAGTATGGGTGATAGGCCATTGTAGTGGTTCCACTCCTTCTTGGCTGGGTGGTTCCAGTTTATAAGCCTAGGAAATGAGTGATCAGACTCATGGCCACTGTTATATGTGATGCCATAAGATTTGACTCTTTCCCCAATTTTTAACATTAATGTGAAACTACTGGGGCAAGTCATGAATGGGTTTCAAGAGGGGTGTCATCAGTATTAAAGATAATCAGTTATATATCTCCAATCTACGTCAGGCAACAAATGCAACAGAGGTCCTTACTTGATGTCCCAAGGCAGTAAGAGGACAATTGAAACAAAACTAGTTAAAATTGAATCCCAGCAACATGGAGTTGCTATTGTCAAGGAACCAGTTGGAGTCCTTTATACAGATTATTAGTAGAGAGTCATTCCCCCTGAAAGAGCATGTCTGAGATTTGTGGATTTCATGGATTTACAGACTCTACTAGACTGTCAGAGTATGAAGTCAGGAGAGCTTTTGCCTTACTGTGGCTGGTCTACCAGGTGTGGCCTGTTTAAGTTAGACTAGGAGACCCTAGTAAAAGTTACTCACATTATTACAGATTTGGACTATTGCACTGAACTCTACTCAAGGCTGCTTTGAGTGTGATCAAAGACATGGTGCTGGTGGGAGAAGACTGCTGAATATTCTTCAAATGGAATCTGTTCTTCATGTTCGTTGAACTCAGAAGAGTTCTTGTGATCACCTCTACTGAGGATGTGAAAGAAAGCCACAATCAGGTTTTTTTTTTCACAACTAGCCTCTTTCTTCTAGAACAATGTCTTGTCTTAAAGAGTGGTCTTTGTCCCTCTGACTTCTAAATGTCCCTCACAGTTCTCAATGCAACAAAAAATTGGGTTTTTCAGCAAACGTTTGTAGATTGAAATTTTTGGCATGAAGATTGTTTTACACTAGGTTTAATGAAGGGTTTTCCATTTATTGTTTTAAATTATTTGCTGATATTAATTACTTGGAATTAATGAAAGAGATCAGGATACAAATGTTTTGTGTAAATAAATAAGTAGCTTTTAGTTACAAACTGTTAATATAGGTCTTCGTTGCCACCTAATGTGAATCCAGGGACTTAGGTGACATACATACATACATACAAATAAACAAACAAACAAATAAATAAATGTCTTTAAAATGAGAGTACTCTAAACTTACAGTGTTTTGTTTCCATCACATGGAATATTTAAGGCTATTTTTTAAATGTAGAGATTTTATTCATTCTTAATCATTTAAACTCAGCTATTTAGCAGAAGGTAGAAAAATATTGAGTGGATCATAAATTTCCAACACTGTTCTCCTACTCATCCATATTTAAAACATATATTTCATTCTACTCAGTGAAATGAATGAATGTATTTATAACAGTAAGACATTTGAAACATTTCAGATGTCAAGCTTGAATGGCAATATTGCTACGTTTTTATATTTCAAAACCCATAAAAGATTTATCATATATTCATAAAATCATATTTTTTAAAACTTATCATAGCCTTAATCAAAATGGCTCTTTTTAATGATTGGATAAATTTCTGTAATGATGATGTAAACCACCCAGAGTCATTTAGGTGCGATGGGCAGTATAAAAATTTAATAATAATTCTATGACTAAGGAATATAAACTCACTCAAGTCTGATATCTTCTAGGTGTTTTAGAATGAATTTACATTGATCTCAAACAGTGCAGCTAACAAGAAGGGAATATACAGCAAAACATTTGGAGTGTATTGTAGTATCTATTTCTGGTCTACTCTTCCTTAAGGTGTCTTCATATTTTTACCTGCTGGGACATTTAAGAAAATTATCAGTAATTAAGTTTCAAGTTGTATTGCTTTGAACCAGATGTTGTCTTTACTTTGTGCAAATAAATAGAGTACATTACAAACACCAGTCTGTGGTACAGATGATAAATAGACCTTTGGGAATGACTAACGTAATTATAAAGTGAACAAACTGTGGACTAACTTGAATGATAGAAATAAAGCTAAAGATCATGGTAATTATATTTGGCAGACCCTTCACAATGGTTTGCCTACCATTATTCAAATCATGCCTCTATCCCCATAAAACATTACTTAATCATTTAATCTGCAGGGCTTTTTAAGACATCACATCCTCCATTATTAGGTATTGTCTGCTAATGGTTAATCTCTCCTTCATTTGTCTCTTCCATATTCTAATCATCCTCTCATCAAATCCGGTTCTCTGGCATTTTTGTATTGCTGTATTGGCTATCTTTTTAAACTTAGGGCATGTTTATAGCAGAATGTGTCTTACTAAATCAAGCCCTCAAGATCTTCTGACTTCAGAAACCATTTGTAATTTTTAACTGAATGTTATCTACTTTCATGTTTTTTTTGTAGTATTTGCTTATTCTGCCTAGGTTTTTTTTAAACTGATTTTAAGGTTGTGTTAGTTTTAAATATTGTCTACTCCGAGTAACAGTTACAAGATTTTTATTATTATAACATTTCCAGCAGATGACAATGTTGTTATCTGTTTCTACTCTTTCTGTATTTCCTTCCTTTCATAAATGGACAACTATGTTTCTCTAAGATTTGCTGCTGTTTGGAAACAAAATAGAAAATGTAAGTAGCCAAGGAATAGGATTGCACAACAGAATTAACTAGAGTTTCAAAAAAAGTTTCATATGTAGGTAAAGCTGTGTAAATTTAAGAGAGTGGCATGGGTATCTTGGTTTAAGGTAAAGTCCAACTGAGCCCATAGCTCATGATTTTATGTTGTATGCATTCCAATGGGTACGAAGAGGCATGTTTAGTATATGTGTTGCATTATACAGTAACAGTTGCTTTTAACATAAAATGTGCTCTTGTGCCTTATTGATTCTCCAGGTAAAATTAAACTTGATTTGGGGGTTCTGCATTTCAGACTGCAAAATTAATCTTCAAATTTACTTCACTGCCATACTAGCGAAGAGATGTAGAGGATCGCAAAAGTGATTGCTGTGGATATTGCTATCCTTCTGCTTGTTCCTCATGCTTTCCTCTCTTACTGTTTCTTTATTATGTTCTTCTTTTGAACCATCTAGTGGAGTGAAAAGAGGGTTTGTCCTAGAACTGAGGTTGGTTGATTAAATACCAGGTCATTTTATCAACTTGTTAGCAACTGTGGGCAGGAGGCTGCATTTTCGCATCAGGTGCCCCAGCTGAAATTATTATGCCCTGTCTTGTAAATTACATTCATGTTCTCCCCATGTTCCCTGTGTTATCAATTTCATAAGATAAAAATTGCAAGCCACCAAATGTCATATTAACATTCAATGCGATGCTTATCTATCAAGGTTATGTTAAACTGGAATGTAAGCTGATCTTAAGATATGCATAAATCAGTATATATAATATATAAAGTTTCTTATCTTTAAAAAGATGCCTTGTTGGCTGAAAACACCAAGATATTAAGCAGTACATTTGTTTTGGCAAAACCAATTGATTCAATGAGGCTGGAGGAGAAAGCCCATTGATAAAAACTATATACTTTTCTCCTAGTTCCTGCAGTTTTCTTGGCACTATTTCCAGTTGTGGCTTGTCCTTGCCTTCTTTCTAAAGCTGTAAGAGAAGGACTAACCAAGATCACCAACTGTAGTAAAAATGGTTGTAAAATCAGATCCGTTCATGTCTTGACTTGCTTTACAATTGCTTCGACTTAAACCAGAAACTCCAGTCCCAATTGTGGTTGTGAGTCAAAGACTCCCTGTATGTTTGTTTGTTTGTTTAAGTACAAAATGATGACTTCAGTACTTCTGCTAACAAATCTAAGATATTCCAATTGCACTGAAGGACAGTTTATGCAAAAGAGTGTTACATTTTTATCCATGCCAAGAACTGTGGGAATGAGTCATAGGCAGCAATGCCTTTCTGTCAGTGAAATGTTACAACCAGTGACTCAAATCCTTCCCACTTGCAAAATTTTGAAGAGCCCCTTTGGAGCAGGCCATCAAAAACCTCCAGTCCAGGCATATCTAGCAATTGTTGGAAATGTAGACAAAATCCAGGCACTTATTACCATCTTTGGTGGGCATGCCACAAAGCCAAAAGATTCTGGTCAAGAATACACATATGGTTAGAGAAAATGACAAAAAAAAACATGTAGATTTTAAGCCAGAATTATTTTTGTTAGGCATAATAGTAGGAAATTATGAGAAAGAGTGTATATATCTAATTTTACATTGGAAAAATGAAGATTTACCAACAGAGGAAGAGTTAATTAAAAAAAATTTAGATTGTGCAGAAATGGATAGATTGACACTGAAAATGAAAGAGAAAGAAGATTCAGTATATTTTAGAACATGGGATACTTGTTATCAATGGCTAGAAAAACGAGGTAGAGAGAAGGAAATTTAACATGTATTAGTAAGTTGGAACCCAGACAATATGTTGCTGATAAAATATTAAGCATTTATGATTATAAAAAAATTATATATATATATATATATAAAACTCCAGACCAGGGACAGTTTCCACAACCTGGAGGAGTTTTAAGAAGTAAAACATGCAGTTACACCTCATAATGTCTCTGCCTGTTTTTCAGTGAGGTTTGAAAAATTTGTGTTCACCATAAATTCCACTTTTTACAGAATATTCATCTGAACATTTTGCAACCTCTCTTTGATCTGTGGAACAAAGTAGATATTTCAAAAGCCATCTATCGTCTTTTTGCCTGTGTTGGTTTAAGGATGTATCCTCACCCAAAAGAAAATAAATCTGTGGGAATTCCTCACTGAATGGATTCCAGCCTTGCTGGGCTGCACTGCATAGCCAGTTCAGCTTCACTTCTGTGCAAGGAATAGAATGGCAATACGTTAGTGTTGTTTACCTTTAAAAATTACTTATCACAGTTTGTCCGTAATGACCTATTTTATTGTTGCTGTTTGCTTTATTGTACAGCAGACAAGAATATTTCCAGCATGACCAACAGACCCACTCGTGGCAAAATGGAATGGATCATTCCTCTCATTGTGGTCTCAGCCTTGACATTTGTGTGCCTAATCCTTCTTATTGCTGTGCTAGTTTACTGGAGGTGAGCCTTTCTAAATAATTTCAACTATATTATGGTAAATGTTTTTGTGACTTTATTCCCTCTGGGCGATTTCCTATTTTGTCATGAGGGAAAAAAAACCTTTGACAATCAGCTATTTATTTCCAGCTCAACAATTTTATGTCATGAAAATGATGCAGGAGAAAAGCATGTCCTTAATATGTAAAGGACTCCAATATCAAGAAATTCTGAGGAAGTCCTCCATTATCTGAGACCATGGGCCAGTGATTCCAGATCTTGCCTCTTGGATCTGTTAGGCTTCAGCTTCCATCACTGCTGAGTAACAGTCAGTGGGTTACAGGATCTGGGACTCAACAGTATGGAAGAAAAATTCATTTTAATGTTGCATCTAGTTGAGATTAGATGAATGGTCCAAGGTATCTGGGATCACTGTGTTGACTTTCATTTCATAAGATAATATTATCTACAATAATTGTTCTCAACCTGTGGTCCGTGGACCCCTGGGGGGCCACGAAGGCTTGAAGAAATGTTATGATTTAAATCTTGAGTTAAGTCTTGGTGGTCTGTGATCATTATCCATGACCACAAAAGCTATTTAAAGGAGGTCCATGGTGAAGAAAAGGATAAGAATCACTGATCTTCAGCAACAATCATAAGTGGTTTACTCCAGAATAAATCCCAGGTGAGATAGCTTTTTAGTTGTTTGCAATTGATCTTTGACTATATCACCGAACAATGTAAGAAGTATTGAATGTATTATTACATTGGTAACCATCAGTTAAAAAAAATAAAATATGAGCATTTTAAAATATATACACAACTATCATCCCCTTAGTGAGCTTCCATGAAGAGAAATAGCAGGACAGTCCTCCATGGCCATAAAAACACAAATGCATCATCACACACACATACACATGCCACACACCTCTTACTCAGATACCATGGATTTTTATTAAGTTGACTAAAACTAAATGTGATGATTTTAAGACTGGAAAAGGTGGGAGAAGATATTTAGAACAAAGCAAGAAATAAACAATATAGGTAATGTTAAGGAAAATGTTGATTGGGGTTAAGGTTTCTGCTTCCTTTCTGATCTGATTGCATCATTTCTCACACATACCTGTCACAGTCCATAAGATCAAATCTAGTGGTTAAGGCACCAGTCTAGAAATCACAAGACAGTGAGTTCTAGTTCCGTCTTAGGCATCAAATCCAACTATGTGATTTTGGGCCATTCTCTCTCAGCCAAACTAACACCACATGGTTACTCTTGTGGGAAAAAGAGGAGGATAAGAAAGGAGAAATAGGTATGTTCACTGCCCTGAGTTATTTTTAAAAATAACAAAGGCAGGATAAAACATAATTTAAAAATGGCTGCATCCAAATGCCGAGTCATACTCAGAAATACAAGAACAAGCTTCTATGGGCCTCTTTTTTTGTATCTTCTTCTCTCCTCTGATTCAGCCATTTCCTTTAGCTGCAGTTTGCCATGATACCCAAACATCCAACCAATGTTATATCTTGACTAATATCTACTGAAGTTAGTTTTAGTCTAAAATTAGAAGCAGAAGCTTCTGATCTCATGGTGTCTCCGGTGAAGACGAGTGTATGAGCTTAAACCCTGCAGCACTTCTTGTAACCCTCACTCATGTCTGAATATCATGCCTGAATAGTCGTTGATATTTGGTATATGTGCATTAGCCCAGAGGATAAATGGCAGTCATCTCAAGGCACTCAGAGGTAAATGGTAAGTGTACAAGAATCTATTCTAACAAAGATCACTCTGCTTCATGTTGACGTTTGTATTTTTGATTACATCAGGCTGTGATTTACATCATGGGCCTGGTTTTTCTTTGGTTTCCTTTTTTTTTTTTCAATATAAAATTTTTATTGTTTTCCAAAAAAGAAAAAAACATCACAAGTATTACACAATATTATAATATATCCCTCCCCCCCCGGACTTCCCAAACCAAATCCCAGGCTAATATTCAAATATAGGTAAACAAATATTAATATCTCTAACTCCACAAACTCTATTTATAAACAATCCATCTCCTCCACATTAATAAA
>NW_015386124.1:87760-106831 GCF_001527695.2 Protobothrops mucrosquamatus | reverse complement strand
TCACCTACATCGTCCATATAGGACGACTCGGGAACTCAACTCCTACCCCGGGCAGCTCACCTATCCCCTTATGCCCAGGGGAAAGGTATCAAGCCGTTTGACAGCTGATGCTAGCTGTCAAACCGGCTTTTACGCGAAACAGGCGGGAGGCAGCAAACAGCTGCGACCGACGAAGACGCCTGCCACCGGAAGTCTCCTTTCTTTGGTTTCCTTTTCATCCTAGTAAGCATCTATTTTAAATGGTGGGGTTTTTTTTATGTTTCTGTGGACTTATTCTCATGAGCTGCTCAGAGTTGCTTTTTAAGCCCACACAGATCTTTTAAATGAATAAATATTTATTTACTCATATTATTTTAGACTTTGAGTTAGGTCAGAGGCAAAAATATGACATAAAAGGCAACATGTAAAGTGATGAAGGTGAGTTGAGGTGAACATTTTTCTTCTCAAAAGGAAGCACACCATCAAGAGGATAATTGTAAACAAGAACAGTTCTTGGTGTGGATATAACTGGGAGATAAATATATATATGTGCATGGATAGGTGCATTATTATTATTATTAAGCTCACTGTCCTCATCTGTCCAATAGCCAGTTATATGGGTAGATTCTAAATAAATTTAAACCACTAAATTTTTAAAGAGAAATAAAAGCTGTATAATCTTCAAATCAGTAGCAAATGATTAATAAATAAATGGCCAATCCAGGTACCAATAGAATCTATACTTCTTGGGAATTAACATGTTGTGTCCCCCAAGTATCTCCCGTATTACTGATGATTCCCAACTTACCTGAAAACATTCTGTAACCAAAACTATGATTTGATGACCAGTAAAGTGAAAAACAGCAATCAATTTTAAAGATCCATCTAGTGTTCATAAAAGTTACAAAGAGAAGCAAGATGGCATAAAATGCTTCTTCCATAACTGGGGTCCTGCTTTTCTCTGTTTCTTTTTCTTTTGACTATTTGTGCTCCGTTCTATCTTCAGTCTAACTAGTTGAACAAAAAGTAACCAAGATAATACAGGTAGTCTTTGACTTACAAACGCAATTGGGACCAGAATTTCCTTGACTAAACAAAGGGGCTTTAAAGCGAGTTGCATCTGATTTTATGGCCCTTTTTGCCATGGTTGTTAAGAAAATCACTGCAGTGGCAATCACATGAGCCCAGAATGCTGCAATGTCATAAATACATACCAGGTGTCAAAGCACCTGAATTTTGATCATGTGACCATGGGAATGCTATAGTGATCATTAGTGCAAGGACCAGTTGTAGGTCCCTTTTTTCAGTACCATTGTAACTTCAAATGTTGCTAAATGAGCGGTTGTAAATCAAGGACTACCTGTAAGCAGAGGCAAGCTTCTATATTCCCCACACCTACCACTCGTGTCCCGTTTGCTGCCTGAATGAGTTACTGGGTGGTATCAACCTGGCTTCATCAACAGTTCTTTGAGTTATAAACACACGATACGTGTTTTTTGAAGTCATGTCAGAAGCACTGAGGGGCTTCCGGATTGAAAGGATTAGTCCGTGACATCACTGTTGCCCGGAGGACGCTGAATTGGGGGCTCCTTTCATGTCCCCTGCAAGAGCTGAAGTGAAGGACAGGAGCTCAACCCTGCCCCACGGCAGCACTCGGGTCTTGAACGCAGGCTTGCTAGTCTCCATCCCAGCATCCTAACCACACGAGCCACAGTATTCCTATGACATGTGTTAGAGAACCTGAAAACGTAATTGCCTGTCTTTGTTACAGTATTTGAAACATGGTGCTTTTGATTTCTAAGAGTTTTGTCCACTTGGATATGATCTTGTACTTTCCTGCAGAATATTTGCTTGCTATTTTACTCTTGTTCATCATACACACAGTAATAATAGTTATTTTGAATGATACATATTTGCATATATATTTACTTCCCTGCAGGAAACAATGTTCTCGTTTTCCTTTCCCTTTCCTTCCTTTGCTTTGCTGGAAGCTTCTGAAATGGGACTCCTAGAAAGTTCCATCTAAACTTAATCTACCTCATTCCCCCACCAAATATGACTACCATTGGGTTATAATTACACACCATTGCAGTGATTAATATTAAAGGGCATTTTTTCCTTGTTTTTTTTTTAAATTGCGTATGCTGCAGCCCCAACCCAGTTGATATTGTTGTACCAACTGCTGTCTTATTTTCCTCTTGGAATGCCTGGTCATTTTAGAGACAAGAGATCTGAGTCTTTTATTTCATTTCAATTCTTCATAGTTATTATTTGGAATATTAGTTAGAAAATTGCAGTTATGCACTCTGGAACAGGAGAGGACTTGTCCTTTGTGTGACATCCTTTCAGATATTTGAACATTATTATCCTATCACACATCCATCTTCTCTTCTGAAGGCTAAACATGCCCACCTCTTTCCATTTTGCTTTATAGAACTTTGCTGCTACTCTAATGATCACTGCAGTGGTTTCCAATTTGTCTGAGTGTGGTACTCCAAATTGGATACAAGATTGGAGAGGCAGCATGATCAATGCACCACAAAATTGCTTCTAAAATTTGTAAACTATACTTCTGTTGATGCAACCTATCAACAGAATTGGTTTTCATTCAGTGACTATTAGAGCTGGCCGGGTGGGTAACAAGCAGTATCATTACAGCAGCATTCCTACTGTGTGGTCCACAACTCTATATATGTAATCCTTATTTCAGGTGTTTTTGTTTCCAATAGATTATTGTGAGATCTTATTTATCAAATTTCTTTGCTGATCATCTTGCTGTTCAGGTGACTCTCAACATGCAAACCAACTTAGGCCAGCAATATATAAGCATGTAGATATCTCAAACTGTGATCCTAGAAGCCAAAAGTTTCCCATTAATAGCATTTGCATACTATCATGATCACTGTATGCTGGAGAAGTATAACTGGGAAGATTCTTTTGATTGTCACTTGAAACAAGATACCAAGATCTTATGTCTTAGATTGGTATTTCTATGTATCTTTAAAACATCAAGGAGGGGGGGAAATGCTGGTTCACAGATTTGGAGAAGCTGTTGGATGAAGTCAACTTGAAAGCATGGAGTCAGGTATCATCAATATGCAAAACTTTGTGCATCTTGACCCTAAGCCAATCTAGTGACTCTTTCAAGATTCTGTTGCAGTGCCTGAAGGTTGTTGGGGTCTGAATATAGAGAAGATAGGCTTTAACTCATCTCTAAGTGGTAAATGCCATGGCATTAAGCGAACTTATGGTTCATTATGGGCGTGATTTTATAAAAAAACTGGAAGTAAATGTCATAAAACCGTCATAAAACATAGTCACATGACCATAGGATGCTGCAAATGGATGTCAATGCAATCCAAAGTGCTGTCACATGACTAGGGGGGGGAGAAGCCATTGGACCTTCAAATATGGGTCATAGCTGCCCCTTGGAGAGGTCTGTCATAACTTCAGATGATCATTAAGTGAGGAGTTATGAGCCAATGATTACCTGGTTGCGCTAAACATTATGCTCAATAATAAACTCTGGGCCACAGACCAGAAAAGCTAAGTTCACACAACATGCTAAGCCTAATTCAAATGAAATACATTACTGTTTAGGATGGTATCTTTCTGTACAGTACATGTGCAAGACTGTCACTGCAAACTTATTTTTAGAGACAAAGTCAACTTGGTTTCCTTGCTTTAGTTACATTTTTTTTAGCAGCAGTTTTTTCTAAACAGAGTTTGACTCAGTTGGGAGAGGGGGACAGAAGTATAAAAATAGGAAGAGGCAATTAACATTTTAGTTTTCAGACAACCGCAACTCTTAAATGGAAAATAAATTACAGCCAATCCTGACTTCCAGCGAGGAAGGAAATTAATTCACATTTCCAGCGACAAAGGTTTCTCATTTGCACCCCTGCCTGGTTAGTGCAAATCGTCTTTTCATTATTCCAGCCCATCAAGCCTGATATCTGAAACTGTACTATTCCATTATATATTTTACTCATTGGTGTGTTTAGGTTCACAGGGGAGTGTGCTTAGCTTCAGTATAGCCATTACTTTAAAGAAAGAATCAAGCCAGTCAGTAGGAGTTATTAGATGTTAGTAGTGGCTTTTAAGAAACATGGTATGCTTCCCTCTGTGGTGTTGCAACAAACTTCACAAAGTACAAGGCAGGCTGCTTTGGAGGGAATTCTAGCAATTCAGCCTATGTGGTAACATCTTGTAGTTGGGTTATTTCCGTCCTCCTTTCCACTTGTACTAAAAGGGGACTTAAGACCATAACTGAGCCTGGAATTACAGTCTTAAGTCATGCCGGTTGTTAAGCAGATCATCCCATGAACTGCACCTGATTTTATAATCTTCTCCACAGCAGTTGTTGAGCAAACTCATTAGTTGTAAAGCAAATGCTAGGGTCCTTAAGTGAACACTGTGGCCATTAAGTGAGTATAAGAACCCACTTCAGCTGACCACCCAAGAAAGCAGAACTCTTGAAACAGGCATTGTCTCAAAAGGAAACTTTTATTAGGGGTTAGTGACGGTAGGGAAGTCAAGGCGAGATCTGGGGAAAATCCCGCTTGAACAGTATAATTAAACCAGCAATATTCCTCCTTCCACCAAAGTCACAATGTCCATTTGAAATCCAGCCAATCTACAGGTGGCACGATGTGCGGGTAACTGGCACAGTTGGCGCGCATCTCAAGGTCTTCTCCAGTTTCATTTCTCTATAACCGTCTCCCTGATAAGGGAGACACATTCCTTTCTCAAGCGGATAGAGGTGGGAGAGGAAAAGTAGAAAGCGAAAGTTATCCCAAGCGGAAGCAATTATCCCCCCTCCCCCCAGCAGAATGGCAGGCCCCAAAACAAGAGCACAAAAAGATATATATGGAAGGGAGACAGTAAGGATTTGTGGACCTGATAGTGACCCCATTGTCTGCAATGAGTGGTTTTTGCCGGAAACCAGAAGTAACTGTGGGAAACTGCCAACAGCCATAAGCACATGCCGATTGGCAAGCACACAAAATGTGATCATTGACCATGAGGGGAGGTGTAGCCATCAGAACTTCAAATCTGGGTCATAAGTACCCTTTTTTCGCCGTGTAAACAACCAGTCGTAAGTCGAGGAGTACTTGTCTTGTGGAAATTAATGATTTTTCACCAATAGCCTACCTCAGACTTAAAGAAACATTCTCTTGGAAACATTCTCTTTTAAATGTGTTCTCTTTTAAACATTCTCTTTTAAACATTCTCTTGGAAACATTCTCTTTTAAACATGTTGTAATAATTAATAATAATTTTTGTTAGGGAAGAGATTCAAGAATAGGAATGTCATATGTACTATGCTGGCATTGTTTAGTTGTTATAGAAATTGACTCATGGCTAAATTGGCCCTGACATGCTACTTCATGTTTTTTTGCACAGAGCCACTCAGTCTCCTTTAAATTTGTTACTCTCCCTCCCCATTACTAAAAGGTTGCTTCAAAAGATAGCAGTGCAAGGATGGAGTGCTACCTATAAGCCATTTTCATTACAATATCAAGTCAGAAAATAAGATGCAAGTACTGTAACATCCGTAAGGAAAATGGATGAAACAGTCTGAACATAAACAACCAGTGTAAGAGTAACTTCTTAGAAGTGTGTGTGAAAAATTTGTTTTTAATTGCTGGTGATATTCTTCAGAGCTGAGGTAACAGCAGCCAAGGCCATGAAGTGTCAGTTTTGTAGAAAAACATGGGAACTGAATTTCTTAAAGCTTATCCAATTACTTAGAGTATCATTTTTAAAATAGGCAAGACCCTGTTCTTATCAAACTCTCTAGATTAAAAAAACAAACCAATCAATCGATACTATGCAACTTATTTACAGTTTCCCAAATGCATTCCAATTCCATGTCTTATGCATTGTGGAGATGTATTCTATAGAATAGCAGACTTTATAGGTGCTGCAAAAAAAATAATCTGAAATAAAGTTCTCCAGAAGCCTATTGACTGATGTTCTGAAAACACTCCCAGGCTTTGTGCTAAGCACATGGGGAGAGAGCTGACTCTCAGCATTTGTGTCACAGAGTAATATTATCTCTGGGTTTATGGATTTCTTCAGAGGGGAGAAGCACACTGTCTTGTTTGCTTGTTTATTAATTTTTTTATGACCCCCCCATCTCACTGATACTCCAGTCAGCTTTACAAGTAGTCCTCGACTTACAATAGTTCGTTTAGTGACTGTTCAAAGTTACAACGGCACTGAAAAAAGCAATTTATAACCGTTCTCATACTTACAACCGTTGCAGCATCCCTTGGTCACATGATCAAAATTCTTTTTTTTTATAATGTTTTATTGATTTTCTAATTTTACATTTGAGTATTTAAAAAGCAACGTGGTGGCTGAGTTAATCGATAATTCAGTGACATACAAGTATCTTTACTACAAGTCTCAAACTACCACATTAAATATTTCCCCTCTTTTCCCCTTAGTATTTACTGTCTCGTGTTTAAACTAATACAATTCTTATTATATCAATTAAATAAAAATAACATTCTTACATTTATCAATAATTTTTAGCTTATACATATGCTGGTTATTTTAACATTCAGTCTTTATAGACAATCAATGTCCTAATTAGTTTTTCACCATTTTTAGATTCCCATTAATAGTTAAATTTAACATTTAATATTTATAATTTCCTAATTTTAAGTAACCAAAGTTCCCTTTATCAGACTTCATCACAAAGCCTAATATTCAGGATACACGTCTTATCTCTTTGAATATATTCTATTTCTCACCATCTTACATCATTTAATTAATAATGCAGTAGAACTTAACAACTGTGGCAAGAAAGATCGTAAAGTGGGGCAAAATACACAACTCACATAGCAATAGAAATTTTAGGCTCAACCGTGGTCATAAATCGAAGACTAACTGTATTTATTCTACTATTTAAACTCTGGACGTCAAGCTAATCCAGTTGCCCTACTGCTTCTAAACCTCCCTTCCTATTACTCTCTAGGCGTGTTACAATTTAAAGTCACTATGGACGTGGTTTTTATTTTCATAAAAACATATTTTGTTGAAAGGAAAGAAACATTTTTGTATTCTGATGAACAGCCCTAATGTATCCCACCTGCTATGTAGTCATGCACCCCAATCCTTCTATGGCATTCATCTCTCGTCTGTCTTTTGAGATATAGTCAATCTCACATTCTAACAAAAGTTAGTTCCTCCCCAGTTTTTCAATCATGAGAACCTCTAATTTCGGCTCCATGGGTAGAAACTAGACAGCCGAGCAAAGGCTGTATAATGTTTTCATTATTATTATTATTAAAATACCTATAAATCACAGCTCGTGAAATATAATTAGCCTTGGGGGGGGAAACTAGCAGGGAATGTTGTTTAGAGAAAAATAGCACAGCAATTTGGGTCAATTCAGTTAGAAAACATTTCTGCATTACTCTGTAGGGCATATCATAGGAATTCTGTTTATAAGCTTTATATACTTTTTTGTCTCTCTTTGTTTAGAAGGTGTAACAAACTAAAATCCAAGGGCTCACCCCGATATTTCCGTGCAGTGTCTTCTTCTCAAGACAGAGAAAAGAAGGGGAACAGGTGAGGGGAGTTAAGATCAAGTGGGTGGATATTTTACTAAACGTCCATTGGTTGTTTTGTTTTTTTTCTGTAAAATTGACGTGTTTGGAGAAAACGCCTTATTGTAAAGTTCTGATGAAAGAATATCAATTTCCGCCAATAAGCAAGTTTAGATTCTGCAGGAGCTATGTTGGATATAAAACAATTGTGTCAGAAGCAAAATTGCTTCACTAAACAAGAAAGTTGTTAAGGGAATTGTGCCCCATTTTATGGCTTTTCTGGCCACGGCTGTTAAATGAATCAGAGCAATGGTTAAATTAGTAATCCAGTTAGTAATGTGAATCTGGCTTTCCCATTGACTTTGCTTGTAAGAAGTCACAAAAGGTGATCACACGACCCCAGGACACTGCAACCATCATAAATATGAGCCGATTGCCAAGTGTCCAAACTTTGATCACATGACCATGGGGAGGCTAAAATGGTCGGTTATTTTTTTCAGTGCTGTTGTAACTTCAAATGGTCACTAAACAAATGGTTGTAAATCAAATACTACTTGTATAGTAGGGTGGTAGAGTAGAGGATTTGAATGAGATGTTTTGCAAAGCTTATTAGCGGTAACAAACCTTTTCTTTAAAATTTTAAGGCAGTTATGTCCCTTGCTAGACTTGCAGCTTCAAAGATACCCAGGATGTCTATATTTAATGCTGTTGCTGTAAGAGTAGAATAGAGCTGGAAGGGGCCTTGGAGGTCTTCTAGTCCAGCCTCCTGCTCAAGCAGGAGAACCTATGCTATCTCAGACAGGTGATTGTCTAGTCTCTTCTTAAAAATTTCCAGTGATGGAAGCGCCCATGATTTCTTGGGGTAAGCCGTTCCACTGGTTGATTGTCCTCACTGTCAGGAAGTTTCTTCTTAATTCCAGATTGCTTCTCTCCTTGACCAGTTTCCAACCATTGTTTCTCGTCCTTCCCTCTGGTGCTCTAGTGAACAACCTGGCCCCCTCTGCCTTGTGGCAGCCCCTCAGATACTGGAACACTGCTATTATGTCTCCCCTATTTCTTCTTTTCTTTAGACTAGCCAAACACAAGTCCCACAACACAATGGGGTCAGCAACACAATGCTGTGATACACACTCATGCTTATAGAGATAAGCAGAGATAATTTTTGAAGCAGGCGCTTGAGCCAAAGTAGGGTTTTAGCAATTTGAAGAATCTTCCTTGGTGCTAACATGTTTTATAAAGTACTCTTTTAAATGCTTCTCACAGTACAGCCCTGTGTATTTTCAATTAAATGGCATTTCTTTAAATGTAGCCATTACATTTTAGAAGATTTATCATTAATGCTAAGCGGATTTTGTTAAAAATTTGCAACTAAGAGTAGAATGATTATATTTTGCTCCTCTTGCAGTTATGGTGTTATTTTCTTCCAAATTTAAATGTGTTTTATGGTTAAGCATTTTTCTGTGCTTTTTGTGGCAATTACAGTATGCATTTTATATGCATTTTCAAAAAAAAAATTATGCCAAAGACTGCATTGCACTGATTCATGTCTGAATTCAGCTTACTCATTTTTTTTAATATCCCTAGCAGTAGTGAAATCAACATTTATTACAAGACAACGGGCCCCTAGAATTATTGCTTGAAAGTTACTGTTATTTTTTTTTCAAACTCCATGACATCCATGTTAGCACACTGATTAAGTAAGGCTGGATGGAATGTCTATGCAGTGAATTCATTGGATCCACGTTTGTGGTGAACCATGCATCCCATCAATGATTCGTTATCAAAATGGATTGAAGTATCATCATAAGGAGTGCACAGGGTCAGAGTCATTGTAATCTTCCGTTAAATGAGGCTTTTATTAAGACTTGGATGTTGTAAAATTGTAAAGAATAGCCAATACTTTAAAAGACTAGAAAAAAATGTAAAATGACCTAGAGAAGTGGGCTGAAAATAACGTAACTAGTTAGCAGAAACAAATCTAAGGTTCTTTATTTGTGAAATAAAAATCAAGCACACAAGTACAGTACAGAATGGAAAATATTGAGCTTGATAATACTCATAGTACTTCAGAACAGCGGACCCCAACTTTTTGGGCACCAGGGACCGGTTCTATGGAGAGAGGTTTTTCCGTGGACCCGAAGGGTTGTGGTTTCACATGCTGCCTGCATTCCGAGGAGGGGGCTTCACTTGTTTGCGCGGCATGCCATGACCCACTGCCAGTCCATGGACCACGGGTTGGGGACCCCTGCTTTAGAAAAAAGATCTTGGATTAATGGTTGACTGCAAATTAACTATGAATCAGCTGTGTGATATAATGAAAAGGCCAAATGCACATAGTTTACATGAGCAGAAGTCTCAAAAGTGCTATTTTTTTCTTCAAAAGGCAACTGAGTGGGTTTTTTTTCCTTGAAAAAGAAGAAAATGTTTCATTTCTCATCCAAGAAGCTTCATCAGTTCTGATGGGGGGGGGGAATGGAAGGATAGGTAATGGCGGGAAGATGGAAGGACAGGTATTGACAGTTGAGCCCGGATGGTGGAGGGATGGAAGGATAGGTTCTGATAGGATGTCGGTGGAGAATGGAAAGATTGCATTTCTTTGTAGTCATCTGATCATTAGCGCTCTCTGAGATGGAAGATGACTGCAAAGAAATACAATCCTTCCATTCTGTCCCTCCCCCCCCCCCCATCTATTAGAACCTATCCTTCCATTCCCCTTCCATCAGACCTGATGAAGCTTCCTGGATAAGAAGCTAAATGTTTTCTCCTTCCTCAAGGAAAAAACAGTCCAGTTGCCTTTTGAAGGAAAAAAAAGCACCTTTGAGGCAACTATGATTTGGATGACTGAGAATCTCCACAGACATAAACAGAAGTACAATTTCCAAATCAAAGAAAATAATACTTCTAACTTATTCTGCATTCTTTTGAATCCAACCTGAGAACTGTCATTTTTTACCACTACACTCCATGAAGGATTAGGGCAAATAGGGTCATCAGTGGTCAGTGTCCAGAAATGTAGTCCAGTAAAGAGAGATTAAAAGGTCCAGTCTGAGAAGACAAAAACATGTGCACTTTTCAAATGCCTGGAAGGATGCAATAAAAAATATAATACCACAACTTCTTCTATTTTGTCCCAATGTGCTTGGACGTGCAGTGATGGATAACTTATAAAAATGCAGGTTGTGGTAGAATAATAGGCAAAATCCAAGTTGGTCGATGCAGAAAGTGGACTCTTCAGATGTCTTACTAATTGATTGACAGTAATTGCATCTTCCTTTACAAAAATGACATCAAATCGTTTTTGATTTCTAGCAATCACATATTTCTAGCAATCAGTATTTTTCTATGACAGGCTGTCTCTTACCGGTTCTTTCAAATTAATGCTTTTCCAGATCTGAAAATAATAAGTAACCACAGTGAGTTTTAATAGAAAGAATTCATATTTAAAGGTATATCTTGTTATTTTTCCTATTAGTATGCCTAGCAAAGTGTGCATCTGCAAATCATACTAAATTTAACTTTGGAAACATTTAATTTAACATTAAAATCTTTTTTATCAGGAAAATCAATGGAATCTCTATAATTCATTATAGAAAAAATATTAATGGGTATGGGGTTTGTTTGTTTTTTTAAGATGAATGAATAATGATTAAATTACTCATTTTTCTTTAAAAGTATGATGCAATACTCACTTTCTAAAACAAAACATAATTAGGGGACTTTGCAAATTGAAATTAGCCCAGCTCTTCATTTTGTCATCAAATGGAGTACTTAATTAACATTATGCTATTCAGACTCTGAATTTAAATATAAATTAGAAAAGATTTAATTTACATTATTATTTACATACAAAAAAATCAAACTTAATACTTTGAGAGTATGAATTAATTTTTTTACTTACAAACATCACATTGTAGAAAATAATGGAGAAAAAGTTGCTTTTTAACTTGATCCTAATTTATGTATATACTCGTCCATGTTTAGAAAATATATTAATTTTCTTCATTATGCCTTAACAAATGTGTTTTGAACACAGAATAGGGAAATATGAAAATTACGGGCATATTTAATTGCAACATTTAGCATCCCTGAGTTATCTTGTGCATAATGCTTGTCAACACTTTGTGCTAGGAACATAAATTGCATCTTCCTTTACAAAAATAATTATACTGCTTGCAAACTCTTGTGATGGAATTGCTGTTGATCTATTCAAGTCCTCTTAGAAACAGGTGGATGCTTTCAAGAGCCCACAATCCAGTATGTGTTATTCTCTGTCTGTCTGTCTGTCCATCCAGTGGTGGGATTCAGCCAGTTTGCACCATTTCAGCAGAACTGGTAGCTAATTTTTTGTTGGACTTCGGGAAGCGGCAATCCACTCAGAGAACCGGTTTTTTACATATTTGAATCCCACCACTCTATCTATCTATCTATCTATCTATCTATCTATCTATCTATCTATCTATCTATCTATCTATCTATCTATCTATCTATCTATCTATCTATCTATCTATCTATCTATCTATCTATCTATCTATCTATCTAAAATTTGTCAATTCAGGAGACTTATTCCAGGATAAACGTGCCATAATTTTAGAAACTTGACATTTTCTTGGACTCCTAAGTTACTACCCATCTTATGTTCACCTTGCTATAAAGAGATCCCTAATCCAAACTGAGGAATAGACAGCCGGTAGAGGTGATATTATTTTTTGCAATTGTTCATCTGCCATTTTTTTATATTGCTGCCCTTAATTTTTACATTGTGGTCTGAAAAGAAACTCCCAAGTTGATAATTTGTGCCAGCTGTTACCCTGTGATGAACTTGATTGCATAAATAAAACAAAATGGTATAACCATACTTTACAGAACAGCTGCTTTGTAGTACTTGCTTCACTCTGCATTATGAAATGAGCTGTTTTCCCCTACTATGAGTCTGAAATTGCTGAAACAGATTTTCTAAATTCAGTGTGGATATATCATGGTCAATAAAAATTACTATAAATGTGCTAAAATGGTCTGCTAAATCTAATTATTCCCATAATTCTGTAAACATACTGTAAATGTCTATGGAGATTCTCAGTCATCCATTTTATGGCTGTCCCAAAGGAATCCCTCCACTCCCCACCATCCAGTCAGAGCTGAAGAAGCTTCTTGGATGAGAAGCAAAACGTCTTCAAAGAGAAAAAAGAAAATCCAGTTGCCTCATGAAAAAGCCCCTTTGGGTAAACATAAACCACACACATACAATCCTAAGATAAAGAGTTGAGAATTACTCAGCACAATCGGTAGTATCTGCAAGAACGAATCAAAACAGAAATGTGGCATGTGCAGTCATACAGTAGAAGCCTCACCCATTTTTACATGCATGTAACATTGACACATGTACAAAAGGGCTGAGGCTTTAATCATGTTGCTGAAATGCCACTTCACCTGTTTTGACATAGATTTCGGGAATTAGCATCTCTTGAACTATTCTTAATAAAACTTAACTTCTGTTATAGAGTATTATGATTACTTTTTTCCAGTAGACTATTATTATGCACTGCCCGAAATCATTTCTGTGACATGAGCAGCCATATAAATGGGATAGATGGATGGATGGATGCAGGGGGGGGGAGAGAGAGAGGGTGGGAGGGAGGGAGAGAGAGAGGGGAGAGGGAGGGAGGGAGGGAGAGGGAAGGAGGGAGAGAGAGAGAGAGAGATATTTAAGGCACACTGAATTATAGGCTTCTGAAAGCATTCTGTTTCTGAGAGGACTTGAAATTCTTAGTAGTAGCTCTTGCAGTCAATATTTTTTTTGTGTAAAGGAAGATGTGATTTATGTTCCTGACACAAAGTGTTGACAAGCATTATGCGTAAGATAATTCAGGGATGCTAAATGTTGCAATGAAAATATGCCCATAACTTTTATATTTTCCTATTAATTTTCATACTTCACTATTATGTGTTCAAAACATGAATATTGATATTATTCATTGTTTTGACACCTGCCTGCCCACAGTTACCACTGCAAACATCTTAAGATAATGTGCAACCATAGAGTATTTTATTAAAATTAAATTAAAACCGCTGGATTTGTACAAAAATTACACTGTTCCTGTTACTGCCTTCAACAAAGGATTACTGCTGCTCCTTTTTGTGTTATCAGCAGGAGTGGGTCTCCTTCAGCATCCTAGCTAGGCTATCTATGACTATATTTACAGTTGGCATTGACTTATTTTAGACCATGGTTTGTTGAATAAGTCATAGTGTTCACATAGTATTCTAATAATAATAATAATAAAGTTGGAAGGGACTTTGGAGGTCATCTAGTCCAACCGCCTGCTCAGGCAGGAAACCCTATACCATTTCAGACAAATGGCTGTCCAGTCTCTTCTTAAAAACTTCCAGTGTTGGGGCATTCACAACTTCTGCAGGCAGGTTGTTCCACTGGTTAATTGTTCTAACTGTCAGGAAATTTCTCCTTAGTTCTAGGTTGCTTCTCTCCTTGATTAGTTTCCATCCGTTGCTTCTTTTCCTGCCCTCAGGCACCTTGGAGAATAGCTTGACTTCTTCTTTGTGGCAGCCCCTGAGATATTGGAACACTGCTATCATGTCCCCCCTCGTCCTTCTCTTCATTAAACTAGACATACCCAATTCCAGCAGCCTTTCCTTATATGCTTTAGCCTCCAGTCCCCTAATCATCTTTGTTGCTCTTCTCTGTACTCTTTCTAGAGTCTCAACATCATATTCTAATTTTTTTATTTATTTATTTGGAAAATTTATATTGCTGTCTACTCACTCATGGGGACTCAAGGCAGCTTACAGGAAATAAAAACACAACGTAAAAATATTAAACTAATAAAAAATTAAAATAATAAAATAATAACCCCCACCCCTCCTAATAAAATATAACCAATGGCATTAAGGCTTGGTATGATTTCTGAATCCAGTCTTTGTCTAGATTCTGCATGGAGTTTGAATCCATTGTAGCCCTATGCCCATTAGGCAGATATGTCATGGGAGAGGTTCCCTCTACCAAGTGTTTCTTCGGCTGCCAAATAGTATAAACTTTAAGCAAACATTGCCCATTAAATTGGGGGGGGGAAATACAACTGGATCCTATGTTCAGAAGGCCATGAAGAGATTATCCGACAGAGACGTTTACGGCATTAATATTCTAATATTAAAGAACAGGCCGATTTACTGTATGAACTGGCTGTACGGTAGCGTCTTTTTAAAGCATCATATGTGTTTGGATATTCTGTTTAAATAAGCTGTTTGCAGGCCTGAGTTCCTTAATTAGCAAATCAAGCATAGGATTGAAATTCTTTTGTCTGGTCTCCAGTATCCTGTGTTGCCAGCCCGTATTTGCTTTTGGGGGAAGAGGCGGGGGGGGGTTATTCTTCCATAGATCTTTTTATTAGCAAACATGAGGGCTTAGAGCTCACTGTTTCAGTTGTGAAAATAAGCATTAACGAGTTGGCTGCTAATGATGCCACGTGCATGGGGGGGTGGGGGGGGAAATCGGCAAGCAGGGGCTTTGTTTTCTCTTCCCTTTAAAATAACAATTCAATATCCAGTTAAGTGGCTTCAACAGGGAGCAGCGTGTAAACCCACACGGTTTGCATCATCGGGCTCTCCATTCTGGGATTCCAATTACTGTAGGTCTTTGAGCAGCAGATTGTCAGCAAACTGGTTATCAGCTTTGTGTGATTATAGCACAGTCGGGCCTAATTTGAAGTCAGGGACCTCTCTTCCCCCCCCCCCACACACACACATGCACATGGTTTCTCATTTGCATACAGCAACATTTAGTTTTTGCGCAGCTGAAGGGGGGGACATTGGTCTCCCACTCACCCCACCTCCCCATCCCTGCAAATTCTGAATTTCAGACAATGCCCTGCAAACCGGGTTTACAAGCAGGGAGCCTTGTGGAGGGGGAGGAGAGAGAGGAAGTGTTTCCAAACAAGAAAAGAGATGTTAATTAAACACTGTATATTCTTCCACACGTCTCTCTGAAAGAAAGAAAAAAAAAATGATTCATTTGTTAGTCTACTGAAATTATCATGCCCCGAACATCTTGCTACTGCAAGATTTGTTTGTGTGTAGAAAAAATAATTGTACTGGCCATTTTCTGAAAAATTCTTTTCTACACATTGCATGGGTCTTAAAATAAACTTTACCATCTGCTGGATGGCAGTGGGAGGGAGGGGAAGTAATTATATATCCCAGTCTCCAAATCCTCATAGGCAGGTACTTGAATGATATCTCTGGCATCATTCAAATTGAAGCAGCATTCTTTAAATTATTTTATGAGTTTATTTTGCTTGAATTTTTTTTCTAGTTAGACTTTTAGTTAGTCTGTTTAGTTGGACCTTGGTCAAATTTGAGTAAATGGATCCAGTAATTAGGGAAAGTATTAGCTATATCTCCCCATTGAGCTGAGACAGTAGCACTGTTCTCTTTTTTACTAGCATGCATTTCACTGATTAGATATAGGTATGTTTAACTTTCCAGCTCATTGTGTCTCTTGTGTATGCATTCTAGCAACACCGTTTCCATATGATGGATCAGCTATACGAGCCCAATTATCTCTCCATAAAACATAACAAATTGTGATTCAGTTGACATCTGTCTGCACATTGGCAATACCGATGGCACCAAGCATCGCATGCAAATGTTCCATTTGGTAATTTTGTTCTGGCTAAATAAACATGATAAGGAAACACAGTGCAATCCAAAAGCCAACTCATCTTCACATTAGACAGCTAGAGTTGACCCACTAGCAAGTCAACCCCCTAGCTCTATGGTATATTTTTAAAAATAATTTATATACTTTCCTAAAATAGGGTTTGGCATCCCTAGTTTATGAAATCAGTCGGCTTATAAGTAGCTTCAAGTTTAGCAAAGAGCATACATACAGTATACTGTATGTGTTAGTATTTGCCTCGCACCTCATTGTGTTCTTTTTCTAAACCAAAAAGGTATCAAAGAGGTTTTATTTTTCAAAGAGGAAATTACCGTATTTTCCGGCGTATAAGACGACTGGGCGTATAAGACGACCCCCAACTTTTGAGAAGATTTTCAGGGTTTAGAAAGTCGTCTTATACGCCGGAAAATACGGTACTGATAATGTGTTAAATAGATTCTCCTGCATCTATTGGGGCTTTAAAACCTGTGCTGGATTTAAAAATGTAATATATTATCATGGCTTGCTGGAAAGTGGATAGGCAGTGGATGAGAATTACTGTGTAAAGTAGAAGAAGAGAATTTTTAGTTTCCAGGAATAAACATTAACAATTTTGATGCAATAAGTACCACCAAGATAATGCTGCTAAGTGGAATTTCTTTTCTACTTTGGGATTAGTTAGTAAGTACCTTTGAATCAGTCTTGATTCCTGACAACTGCTTGGACAAGTCCCTGCAGTTTTCTTGATAAGATTTTTCAGAAGTGGTTTGCCATTGTCTCCTTCTTAGAGCTGAGAGTGTGTGACTGGCCCAAGGTGACCCAACTGGCTTTGTGCTTAACAAGGGACTAGAACTCATAATCTCCTGGTTTCTAACATGATGCCTTAACCATCACGGCTCTCTGAAGAATACTAGGTGATTTTCCCCTCTCTTTTTTTAAAGCCTATTTTAGGTTTATATTCTATTTCATTCCTACAAAAAAGATTGAGGATTCTTTGTTTCTTCAACTAGTTACATTGGAGGCATTGTGAAGCATCAGGGAATAAATGTAAGGCAAAAAGGACATAACATTATAGACTGAGTGACTGGTATCCTGGAGACTTGTGTTTTATGTATATAGGTTGCACTGAAAAAATTAAGCATCCCCCCGTCAAATAATGTGTTACAATGAATCCTTCAGCTGATATCACCTCCATGTGGTACAGAATTAAACATGGCATCCTTCTGCAAATGTAAACACATACCTACTTCTTATGTCTTCTCAAGAAATTCCAGATGCCTTGGGGTTCTATTCCTATATAGATGAAAAATTATGAGAGTCCAAAACCAGCAAATAATAATAATAATAATAATAATAATAATAATAATAATAATAATAATAATAATAATAATAATAATAATAGTAAAGTTGGAAGGGACCTTGAAGGTCATCTAGTCCAACCCCCTGCTCAGGCAGGAAACCCTATACCATTTCGGACAAATGGCTGTCCAGTCTCTTCTTAAAAACTTCCAGTGAGAGGCATAAGATTTGCTTAACAGATTAACTGCTTCCTGTCTTTAGAATAATGCACCTGGCTGGGTGTCCCATTTTTGTAATAATAAAATGTACTCTAGAAAGAGTACAGAGAAGAGCAACAAAGATGATTAAGGGACTGGAGGCTAAAACATATAAAGAACGGTTGCTGGAATTGGGTATGTCTAGTTTAATTAAGAGAAGGACGAGGGGGAACATGATAGCAGTGTTCCAATATCTTAGGGGTTGCCACAAAGAAGAGGGAATCAAGCTCTTCTCCAAAGCACCTGAAGGCAGGACACGAAGCAACGGGTGGAAACTAATCAAACAGAGAAGCAACCCAGAACTAAGGAGAAATTTTCTGACAGTTAGAACAATTAATCAGTGGAAAACCTGCCTCCAGAATCTGTGAATGCTCCAACACTGGAAGTTTTTAAGAAGAGACTGGACAGCCATTTGTCTGAAATGATATAGGGTTTCCTGCCTGAGCAGTGGGTTGGACTAGATGACCTCCAAGGTCCCTTCCAACTTTATTATTATTATTATTATTATTATTATTATTATTATTATTATTACTACTACTATTATTATTATTATTATTATTATTATTATTATTATTATTATTACACCTATCTACTTTTATCTTTACTACATTACAATTGAGATTCATGGTTCTTCATGCAATCTAATATTTGCTCCAAATCATTCAGATTTCATCTACATTGGATATTAAAGTGTGTGTGTGTGTGTGTGTATGTGTATGTTTCTACCACCTACCTATCATCCATCCATCCATCCATAGATAGGTCTGTCCGTCTGTCTGTCCGTCCGTCCGTCCGTCCGTCCGTCCGTCCATCCATCCATCCATCCATATCTATCTATCTATCTATCTATCTATCTATCTATCTATCTATCTATCTATCTATCTATCTATCTAACATCTAATCATTTATCATCTATTTCTTCATACAGTTGCAAGAAAAAGTATGTGAACCCCTTGGGATAACGTGGAGTTTTGCATGAATTGGCCATAAAATGTGCTCTGAACGTCATCTAAGTCACAACAATAGAAAAACACAGTCTGCTGAAAATAATAATACACAAACATTACATGTTGCCATGGTTTAATTGAACATAACATGTAAACAATAACAGAGCAGGGAGGAAAAAGTATGTGAGCCCCTAGCCTAATGACGTCTCCAAGAGCTAATTGGAGCCAGGAGGGAGCCAACCTTGACTCCAATCAGTGTGATGATATTGGATGTGTTGCTGACAACTGTCCTGCCCGTTAAAAACACACACCTGTTATGGGTTTACTGGTTTCAAGAAGCACTGTCTGATGTGAACCAT
>NW_015386124.1:74358-85858 GCF_001527695.2 Protobothrops mucrosquamatus | reverse complement strand
TGAGGTTATTGCTGCCAAAGGAGGGTCAACCAGTTATTAAGTCCAACGGTTCACATACTTTTTCCTCCCTGCACTGTGAATGTTTACATGTTATGTTCAATTAAACCATGGCAACATGTAATGTTTGTGTATTATTATTTTCAGCAGACTGTGTTTTTCTATTGTTGTGACTTAGATGACGTTCAGAGCACATTTTATGGCCAATTCATGCAAAACTCCACGTTATCCCAAGGGGTTCACATACTTTTTCTTGCAACTGTATCTACAACACATCTCTAATATCTTCACAAGTGTTTATACACTTGCTCATAGATTCTTTTTTGGCTTTTTGGACCTTGGTATTCTTTAATAGATGGGAGTGTCCTGTTATACCTGATAGAAGAGAGTCAAAGATAGCCATGTAGGGTTTCATAGGTGACAACCAGCACCCTTAATTTCATCTGGAATGCTATTGGGAGCAAATGCAATTTACGAAGCAAAGGTGTAATCTGGGTATACTTAAGCACATCCATAGTAGTTCATGCCATCATTTTCTGGATCAATTGCAGCTTCCAGATGTTCTTCAAGGGCAACCCCATGTTGTGTCCATTGCAGTAATCCAAAAAGAAAATGCATGAGTGCCTGTGGTACTTTCATTTTCTGAACTACATAACTGGAGACAATTTGCAGTGCCCAATAGACAACTTTCAGTACAAGTATTATGTAATTGCTTCCCTTTTTCTTACTTTGCAGCCTGGCTAAACTTTGCACTAGTTGTGCCCATTATAGTGTTCATGGTGGCTTGTAACCAAGGCATTGGAGATGGTGGATAATTTTTAAGTCAGTGGCTACAGTAATGCAAACATGTTCCTCGTCACAGCTGCCACCTGCAAAGCCAGTGGCCACTGGGAATGAAGAAGCACTTCCCACACACTTGTGCTTTCCTGGGGAGTGCCACCTCACCCCAAACAGACTATCTCTATCTCTAAGTTCTGCTCTCTCTGTACCCATGCCCCATTGCCTTGACTAAATTTAATTTCAGTGGCTGTCACTCAGCCAGCCCAATATCAAAATTGGACAACAGTTCAAAGTTACTGTTGACTTCCTTGGAGTTTGATCATCCTGAAGGCATCCCTCCTCTAAAGCTCTGAATGATTTCCCTCTAGCAGTTTTATTAGATGTTAAATAAAGCAGAGGACAAAAGAACATCCCATGAGTCATCACAGTTCAATGATATAGGCACTGAATAGTAATCCATGTGGAAAATCTGTGTTTATGTTGCTCAAAGCAGGGGTTGGCAATAAACAAGGATTCCTCCTCAGAGAACTCCATTAATCTACCCTTAGCATTATGGAATTTATTCAGTCCAAAACCTTCCTGTCAATCCAAGTTCCTCCACTTCTGCCACCAAAATATTAGTGGTATTTTGCCCTTTCTTGATGTTGCATTTAACACCTTCCTCATTCTGAGACATATATTCCTGTTATTTCCGGTCATTTATTGGGATAGATAAATAAATAAAAGTGCTAAAACGAGACCAGTGGGCAATATTTCTTCTCAGTTCCTTTAGACTTTATCCATTGCGAGCCATGCGATGGGTCCAAGCTTAAGCAAGCTGTGGGTGGACCTAGAGTCAAAATGGGTGGAGTTAACATTTTCCCTCTGATCCTCCCTTTTCTCTCTCAGTGCAGGAAGAGCAGGTAATTCTTCTCAGAAGCTTGAGCCAATCTCTTACATAGACATTTACACTTGCATAGACATCTTGAAATTACTCTGAAGGTCCCAAGATACCCAGGCCTGACTTAACGCTTATATTTAAACTCTAAAGCCGTTCATGAAATCATTTAGGCTTACTGATAAATTTAGGTTAGGTTACGGCAGATGTTCATTTAGCAACCTGGTCCTCTTTCTAAAAGCGGTTTTAAAATAAAGAAAACGTTTAAAAAATTAAAAAGAAATCCTTCACTAGTTTGATAATGTATAGGATGGGGAACACCCCCTAATTTCTTTTGTAAACTCTTTCATTCACTGCCGAGTGTCGCACAGATGCTCAAAGAATTGATTAAAATATAGTGAGGGCATCTCATTCTTCTAGCTGTCAGAGGTCACAAAAACTGCAATTACTTGCTATTCAAGGTTATTAAGTCATTCCAAATTAGCTTTCACAATTGTCCTTGCCATCCTCAAGGGATATTGTTAGAAAAAAAGAGGAAAGGTCTTAACCTATCACCACCATGTTCTTATGCAGTCCATGCAAACGTATGGGGCATTCTTTCGGTTTTTGTAATAGAGGATTTCTTTCCTGCTTGGCCTACAAAAATTCCTTTTTAGCCCAAACAGTGCAGGTTTTTAGAACAATTGAATTATGGAAAACCATTTATTTGCATTAGTCCTAATTTTAAGAAGTATTGTTTCTTTGATATCAATTTAATACATTGGATGGGGATATGTATGCAGCATATTCTCATCTTCAATTAATATAAATTATTAACTTCCTGGCCAACACCTTTCATAGGAAAACCCAGGGCTTTTTTTCAGCCGGAACGCGGCGGAACCGCGTTCCGGCACCTTTTTCCGGGCCGGCCGCACCGGAAATAGCCCCTCCCACACCGGAAATAGCCCCTCCCAAATTTTACTTGCATTCCTGTTCTCTAAAGGGGCGGTCCTAGGGTTTGATGAGGGCGTGGCCAGGTTTGAGTTCCGCCACCTTTTCTCCGAGAAAAAAAGCCCTGGGAAAACCTGCAGGTGAAACTGATTTTAATAGACCAGTATGAATCTTGTGATATTATGGTGAAGGCTCTCTTTTCCTACTTTTTTTTTTTTTTTCAAATGTGTTGGAATTACAATTCTGGGAATTCCTGCTAGAAAGCTTGGAAGATTATAAAGAACACTGAGTAATAAGCCATCTTGACTACAGTTCTGAAATCAAAGTTATACTGTACTGACTTGGAACATGGAGCTTCTCTGAGCGGTTAAACAGACCCTGATATTTACATTCTTCGCAGAATGTACCTATTATTTTAAGGCTCTAAAGCTAATGGTTCTGCATTCCAGAAGCTAATTCAGTATGATATATCCTGTTCAGAACTTTTTGCCAATTTCATAATTTCTAGTATTATGAGAATAAAGGAAGATGACATAGCAATAATAAAAGAATAGCAGTACATGTTTTGGAAAGATTGTATGTTACTTTAAATGTTGAATCACATTAGAACTGTTGAAAAACATTTATCCAACTGATGAGCATTTCCTGGGCAGTTAGAATCCCAACATGTCCCCATCCATCTTTTCCCAAACTTTCTTTTCCATGAGAATTTTTTCTACTAATTTCAGGAATCACCGTTTTTATTCTGTGAAAAAAATAGTGGGCTCAATATGTTTCATAATATAAAAATGATTTGATTTGAAGAAAAACATAAAATATACTTTTCCTAACGATTCAGTTGGCTGAAATAATGCAATTTTGCATAGTGAGAATATTTATCAGACGTTCCGAGGTATAAATAAAATGGCTGCAGAATTAGCTTTACTGGTAGTCCTTGACTTACAACCATTCGTTTAGTGACTGTTCAAAGTTACAATGGCACTGGAAAAAAAACAGACTTACAACCTGTTCATGCAGTTACAATTATTGAAGCATCCCTTGGGACGCATGATCTAAATTCCGGTGCCTTGCATTGCATCACATGTTATGATGTGTCATGTGATCGCCATTTATAACTTTCCCAGCCATCTTCCAAAAAGCAAGTCTATAGGAGAAGCCAGATTCGCTCAACAACTCTGTGATTCACTTTATAACTGTACTGTTTCACTTAACAACCATGGCAAAAAAGGTCGTAGAATCAAGCGAGGTTTACCTAACAATGGAAATTCTGGTGCAGAGTGTGGTTGTAAGTCAAAGATTACCTGTATAAGTACTGTGTTCTCCATAATCAGATCTCAGATCTTTTGCTTGTTCACCTGCAATTAATTCTGGTGCAGTGAGCAATGTTGATGAGCAAACTTGTATGGGAAGATATTCTAGTTCCAGTTTCAGAGAGCTATAACACTTTGGATTCTATGCAAAAGCCTCAGGTTCAGTTCCTGGCAATACTAAGAGGAAAAGACCTTGGCTAAAATCATGAAAAGCTTCCATCAGTCGGTATCCATCAGTCGGTATCCACAGAGGTCTGACCACAGAGGAGACTGTGTGCCTTCTTATCAAAACCAGTCTTTATAGATCCCTCTATAATGTCTGGCATTCTTCCCAATGTAATAGAAGCACATCTAGAGGAATGGGATCAGAATAAGAGGTTGGATGGTTAGTTACCTTGTTCAGAGCAAGGTATGCACAATCTAAGGATTTGATTCGAAGGGGTTTATATGTACTTTATAGTCTTCATTCTAAGAAATAATTCGCACCTACAGCTGCTTTGCTGTGCCTGCTGTAATTCATTCTACTATTCACTGGATCATTCGTCACCTTAGGAGACTTTAAATGGAATCCTTGAAGCAGAAGTTGTCTAGAGAGTTACCTTTTTTGCCCCATTATGTCCCGTATGAATGGGAAGTCAGATGCTGTCCCAGAGGAGCCTAGTGTCACCCAGGCAAGCTAGCTATTCATTTCTTTTCAGCATTTGCTCATGGGAGTTTTCTCTCTGCTGGCTTCATAATTACGAGAGCCCACATGATTTGCTCATAAAAACCAGTGACCTATAATCCTATCAAATGCTTTTCGGTGGTAAGCAAGTGTCATCTTTAGGCACCATCCACTAGCCATTTTTCACCTAAAATTAACATTTTTTTGCTTGATGGTAGATTGTAGTTGATACACGTCATTCATGCTTTTCTGGTGGAGGAAGTCTCCTGAAGATCTGCTGCCAGCTTTGATGCTGTGACAGAACTGAAGAAGAGCAAATGTTTTAACTGCAAGGTTGTTTGCTACACAGGAGGGGGGGAGTATACAGTATATTATGTCATCAGCAGCATATATGATAATGAAGTGCTGCTCTGCAGACAATTAATTCCAAGATTTAAACAGATAAACAGGAGAGCGATGGTTCTTTGTCTTCCTGTAACTGAGTTCCAAGGACCACCGCTAACTCCCTCACTTATTCTTTTTGCTGTAACTCCACCTTGTTCTCCACATGATTTTAATTGTGTGATTTTAAAGGATGTTTACTGGCTTAGTTTTCTGTCTCATGTTTCTCTTGGTTTCTGAGTTTAAGCTCTACACAACATCACAGAAATGTTTTTTTGCACTGAGGCATTGTCTGCCTGAAAATATCTGGGCTGTCCCTTATTTTCCTTATTTTCCTTATTTCATTTTTATTCTACCTTTATTATTTTTATAAATATCTCAAGGTGACAAGCATACCTATTACTCCTTCCTCCTATTTTTCCCGTAACAACAACCTTGTAGGGTGAGATGGGCTGAGAAAGAGTGACTGGCCCAAAGTCACCCAGCCAGCTTTCATGGCTAAGGCAGGACTAGAATTCAGAGTTTCCTGGCTTCTAACTTTGTGCTTTAACCACTAGATTGTTCATCCCTCTAACTTCTTGTATATTTTCTTCCTTTGGAATGCAGTTTTTCTAAATATGATTTTTTGATGTCCTCAATAAAATCAGAACACAAAAAGTGTTACTTACACTTTTAGGACAACCACGTTTTTGTACAACTGTAGAAACTCAAGGACAAGAATGCAGGTTCTGTAAATCCCCAAATTATCTTCTTTCTTGGCAAGAGGAATTGCAACCTCTTCTGTACGAATCTCAAGATTTCTCACTCTCAAGACTATGCTGGCACTGAATTTTCCAGAAAATTCCCAAACAGAAACTTTTGATAAAACTTTTCAACAATCTTCAACTATTTCAGAGAGAGGAGATATTATTTCACAGCTCTCAAAGTTATTAAGTCCACCCTTTTGATCTGGGTTATATAGTGCTCAGGCTACAGCGTTTCAAATGATAGGGAATTTAAAAAAAAAAATTCCTCACTGTACCTAGTGGATCCATTTGTCTCCAACGTTGCAAGGTTAAATTCAGGTACAAATTCCACCTCTTTTCCTTCAAATGAGGCCAGCATGTTTGGCATTCAAGCCAAAAGCTACTAGTTTGAGGGAGGCAGAAAACTAAATGCAACATTACCTCCAATCTTTGCTGTTTTTTTCCAGAGGAAAAGAAAAATGATTCTTGACTGCATAATATCAACAGAAAAATTCAAGACACAATTATTGAGCTCCTCAGTAATGTGATACCAAGGCATACTCACACACAGCTTTGCACAACAAAGTATGTAATCTAAAAAAAACCAGGTGTACAGATGAATCACCATTCTGATTTTCCAAATGTGTGAAGGAGATCTTATATTTAAGAATGATTCCTTAGCGTAGCTTACTTAAAAACATTTGAATAGTAAAGCTGAACTTCAGTGATATGCAAAACAAATCAAAGCTTCCCATCTTTCTAAAAAAAAGAATTTTAAACTATTTTGACTAAAGAAGCATGCTTCTGGATTTTTAAAGAATTGTAGATCCACCAATTCACAACAGCTCCTGAGAAATTACCTGACAATTTTTTTAATCAGTTTTCTTCCAGGCAATAATTCTGTTTTGTGTGCATCCCTCTCATTCTTGTTCAGTAGGGTTTAAATCTCAAAGTTTTGTCCCATTGACATGTACATATATGAGTATATTATTTTGCTTCTATGCACAGTGGCCTGCCTAATGTCTGAGATCTCACAAAGTTACTATTCCCTGAGGAAAGTCGGCCAGAAATAAAGCATATGGAGATAGGGATGGTGGTTGAAACAGAATGATGGATCTGCTTGAGGGAACACACTGTTTTCTTTCAAAGACAACAGAGTTCTCAATGATTCATAGAAAATATGTGGGCTTTATGAATTATTCTGGAAATGTAGAATGCCACTGTAATTATAAAATCCAAAAAATATTTCTTCAGTTGTGTAACTTTGTAACAAGACTTCCATAATCTGGTGTCCATGACCATAAAATTCTGTTGCTGCTTTTCCAAATTACTCTCAAAACAGCTTTTAAGAAGATTAAACAAATTCAATACATAATATAAGAACATAGAATCTGAAATATACAAATGCTCCATAATGCAGCTACATTTGAAACTAATAAAGTCACAAAATTTAATTTATTTTACAAATACTTAATTGGTGCAGTCTCACATAACAAATCCAAAATCACTAAGATAGTGTATTATAGATGTGGCAAATGAATATTTCTTACAGTATATTAATATAGGAAGAAAAAAAGGCAGTGTATACATTAATGTATGTCCTTGTGAAGACAGAAAAGTATAAACAGGCATAGTGAATGGTGTTCGTGTACATATTTCCTCTTATCTTTCATATTTTATATCCTTCATTTATTTTATCAGTCAGTTATTTATTAGATTTTTATCCCGCCTTTATTACTTTATTCTTACTCCTTTTTGTCCCTTTTCATATTGTTGCTTACACTGAAAGCAACGGTATGATGGGGATAACTACATATGCTTCGTTTCTTCCTATTTTTCTTTCTTGGACCTATATCAGGGATCTTCAAACTTGACCCTTTTATGACCTGTGGACTTCAGCTACCAGAATTCCTCAGCCCAGGCAGGAATTCTGGGAGTTGAAGTCCACAAGTCATAAAAGGGCCACGTTTGAAGACCCCTGACCTACATCAATGAATATCAATGAAGTTTCACCCGGCGCTTTGGTACAGTAATACCTGATAAATAAGGTATTGTACTTTGAAACTCCAGGGTAAAATGTTCATCCTTATAGTTTTTGGCAATAGTAACTCAGAAACTACAATATTTGATGAAAAACCAATTTTTTTCAGTCTTTGTTATTACAGAGATCTGACAACCTGACTATTCTTGGATTTTGCGATAAAGCTCCATTCTCCAGAATATTAGAAAGTTATTTCCTAATAACAGTTACGTAGGTGTGCAGAATTGGCATAATGATCTGCCAACAGAGAGGAAGCTGCCTTTGTTTAAAGCAACAAAAATGGGGAGAGACATTTACATTCATTGTACATTATAACCCTAAATTTGGCCGTTTTTTTATATAAACTAAGTCCTAATTGTGTAATCAGAAAATTCAAATATTATAATTATTCTCCTGCAGTACATTTTTAAAATTTTTAAAATTATTGCAGAAACATTTTTCCAGCAGTATATAATAGTATCCATTTGCCATATCGTGGCTACAAATCCCTTATTCTTGGGGCCCAGGATCAATTCTGTACATCACTAAGCAGGAGTGGGAAAGATTTTTACCTAGCCCTGTGCCCTCATTCAGAGTTGACAGTTCTCAGCCAAAATTCTGATTCAGTGTCCAGCAGCTTCTTGTATCTCTATGGTCTTCCCTATTTTTTATCTTTATCTATTGCTTTAATAACTGTAGTTAACTGTGTAGCATAGTTTGTAACCTTAGGCAAAGTAAGTTTATAAAATATTATTTAGACTTACACAGCAAATTATGCACATGGAACACTAACCACTGTTAGCTCCAAATCTGCTGGGCATTGCTGGGTGTCTGCTTAGAATTGATGGCCTGAAGCAATTAGAGCGATTTGGTTTTTACTAAATATACAGTGTGAGCACCTTGGCTAAATCTAAGCTGAATCATGTAGCCATTGCCAGATCACTGGCAAACAACCCATTGGTCCTAGAGATCATCTGGATATCAATTCTAATGAAAACATGTCTAATAATTATAAGGATGTTTCAATATTTTATATCAACATAAAATCAGAGTTGCTCCCTCAAACGTGTAGGTATTCTCTTACTCCCTTTGTTCTCCATGACATCCACTGTAAAAAGCTATTTGCTATCTCTGTGGCAGGTAAACTTTGCTTTTCTTATTAGTCTAATAAAAAATATCAGAATCCTGTAATCTTCCTGTAAACCCATAATCAAAATTAGATGCAGCCTATTTCAGTGGATTAGAATGTAGGGTGCTGATTTTTCTGAGAGCAGAGAACTAAACCAGGCTGGTCTAATGTACCTTCTGTTTATTAAATTATATTTATCCTCCTATACTTGTTCAGCATAAATACATGCAGAGTTGTCTTTTGTTTGGTAAATATAATTATTTTTGCACAGAGTACTTTAGGAAGGGGAACTGTGTGCAGGGTTCTCTTTTTCCTTTTCTTTCTCTCCACTAGAAGAAAAAAAAAACAATACTTGAGGCTATCCTCTATGGATTTTCTTCACTCAGAAGAGAAACTCCAGAATGCATGAAATACCGGCGCCTTCTGCCTGATCCATATTCATAACCTTTCCTTTACTGTGACTGATTTATGCCCCTTTGCGCCCCCAGGGTGTTCAGTCTAAAATAAAGGCAGACCAAATAGAAGCCAAGTACTTCTTTCCACAGAAGGGAGAAAAAAGAGCAGTCAAGCTGTTCAAGAAAGAGAAACTCGTTTCTATAGGAAGGTTTGGTTCTATAGGTTACACAACCAGAAAATATACTTGCCAAAAGAGAGAAGCAATGATTTGCTTCGAGTGAAGCCTCCAGTGGCTGCATATTGATTCAGCAGTTCTATAGAGGCAGCGGCCGTTGCTTTCATTATTTATCTAGTGCCATAAGTGCACAGCAATTGGGATTGCCAGATGTCCCTATTTTGATAGTCCTGGAAGTCTGTGTGGTATAATGAATAGAGCATCAATCGTTAACCTGGGAAACCTGGGTTCCAGTCCATACACAGCCATCTTTCAAAGTGGGTGGCATAGTCATTTCCACCCAATCTTTATTATAAGAGTGTTGTTAGGACAGATATACCACGTATATAGTGGGAGGGAGAGAGGGAGGGAGGGAGGGGGAGAGAGAGAGAGAGAGAGAGAGAGAGAGAGAGAGAGAGAGAGAGAGAGAGAGAGAGAGCTATTAATCTGATGGATAAGGAGCACAGAGCTGTGAGATTGACTAGTGCCTTGAAGGTCCTTCCACTCTTTTTCAACTTTCAATTTTAATTAGTTTATTCCTGTTTTAAAGGCTTAATAATATATTATTTAGATAGGATTGTGTGCTTTTTATGTTTTCATTGTACACTGCCCAGAGTTGCTCTGTGAGGGGGATGGGTGGTTTTCAAATTTGATATATAAATAAATAAGTTATTTGTTTTTAAAAAAAATTAAAGTTAAGCTGACCACAATAACTAGCCTTTAATTTGTTTAGTGATGAACTTTAATTCCTTTATCACTGTAAAATTAATTGGGGGTGAAAGTATCTTTGTAAAACCTTTTTTCCTGCTTAATTCATAGTGCATGGCTCTAGGAGCAAGGTGTTAGAAAGACTGCATTCTCTTCCTTTTCCAAAATTAACTTTGGATATTAAGGCTCCAGTCCCACAGCTCTTCATTGGCACTTTTTCTTCACATGGGCTAAAGCTGCACATGAGATGCCTGCATTGGGCTGGGAACTGAGGCGGAGGGGGCAGTCAGTCAAATAAATACATGGAGTGAGAGAAGGGCTCAAGTTAACCCAACAATGCTACCAGAATTCCACTATGCCCACATCTTGATCTGACAGCCTCGGATTGGATGTCAGCGCAATTCAAACTTACACAAACTCTTCTAAGTGTTTCCCTTGGCCTTTGAAAGCTGCTGTGAGTTGTGTTGTGGGTTTTTTAACCCTCCTTTCTTTTCAAAGTGTTCTACTATGTAACTCCGGGCTACAAACAAATGGCCATAGAAATTGCTTTGGCCGTGTCAGCAAGAGTGGACGGGATGGTGGTGGGCTGTTCGGCTTGGCCCTAATTCCAGAAAGCGAGCCGGCCAGCAGAGAATGCTTTTGCAAACATTTACCAGCAAAAAAAGCAGCCCTCTGCTTGTCGTGGAAACTTAACCCGGGTGATGTTGCAAGCTTTCTGCCCAGAAGTGCAGAAGTTATTTTTTTTGTTTTTGTTTTCAAACTGACCAGGAAGAGGGGATCTCTGCTCTGTCGAGGTTTTGGCAAAGAGCTCCTAACAGCTGAGAGTAGCCCTCTTGTCTCCCGTCACAAGAGCAGCTCCTGCTGAGCAAAGGCTCATTAAATATTCACTTCCAGCTGCAAGCAGCTCATTAAGGCAGCACCAAGCAGTGACGCTGCTGCTGGAAAACCGTGTCTTGCTGAGCATCACCATGCAGAGGCTCAGTGGAGCCCTGGATGCTCTCCTTCTCAGTGCCTTCTCCATGATGACCAGCTTATGCTCACTGCTTTGCATTAAGTACAGGTAAAGACGGCAGCGAAACGCCTTGGTCGGACGGGGCTCCTTCGTTCAGGTTTGGGCTCTTTGGTGGGTGTGGTGGGTTGCGGCATCGGAGTTGCCCTCAGAATCATTTTCAGGGCTGGGGGAACCTTGCTTATGAGCAAAGTTGGGTTTGCTGAGCATGGTCTCGTTTCCTAGGAAGTACAGCGTAGAGGAAGAGGACGGGCTCCGTGAGAAATGAGGTGAAGTTTTGTGTTAGGTTTTTGAAAGTTGGCAACTTTCTGAAGGACTGAAGATCCTCAGTGTCAGTTTTAGATGCTATCTATTCTCTCA